>NC_066887.1:24485708-24744593 GCF_022985175.1 Labeo rohita
TAAGATTAACATTAACTAAGATTAATAAATCCTGCAGACATGTTGTTTATTTTTAGTTCATGTTAACTAACTAACTAATGTTGTTAACTAATATTACCTAATGTACTTCATTGTAAAGTGTTACTGCATTGTATTTATATCACTAATCATAAGGTACTTCTAAAAGTAGTTAAGAATGCAAATGGATAAATTATGTGAAAAGCTACTAGTCAAACTAGTAAAAAGTTTGAACAACTGAATTAAATGCCAGTTAAGTAAATAAAAATGTATTATTTTATTTAAAATTTAAAATTATTTTATATGCACTACAAGTCAAAAGTTATTGGACAGTAAGATTTTTATTTTTTTTTTTTTTTGCTCACCAAGCCTCCATTTATTTGATCCAAAGTACAGCAAAAGCTGTACAATTATGAAATATTTTTACAATTTAAAATAACTGTTTTCTATTTAAATATTTTAAAATGTAATTTATTCCTTTGATTTCAAGGCTGAGTTTTAGCATCATTACTCCAGTCACACGATCCTTCAGAAATCATTCTAATATTCTGATTTGCTGTTTCGAGAAAGATTTTTATTATTATCGATATTTAAAACAGTTGAGTACATTTATTCAGGATTCTTTAATGCATAGAAAGAACCAAAGATCAGCATTTTTCTGAAATACAAAGTTTTTGTAACATTATACATTATACCATTCAAAAGCTTGGAGTCAGCATAATTTTGTTTGTTTGTTTTTTTGTTTGTTTGTTTGTTTGTTTAATTATAGAAATCATTTCTTTTATTTATTAAGGTATTAAGGATGCTTTAAATTGATCAAAAGTGATGATAAAGACATTTATAATATTACAAAAGTTTTCTGTTTCAGATAAATGCTGTTCTTCTGAACTTTCTATTCATCAGAAACCTGAAAAATTCTACTCAGCTGTTTTCAACATCATCATAATAAATGTTTTTTTGAGCAGCAAATCAGAATATTAGAATGATTCCTAAAAGGCTCATGTGACTGGAGTAATGATGCTTAAAAATCAGCTTTGAAAACACAAGAATAAATAATATTTTAAAATATATTCAAATAGAAAACAGTTCTTTAAATAGTAAAAATATTTCAAAATTTGAAAGTATAAATAAATGCAGGCTTGGTGAGCAGAAGAAACTTCTTTAAGAAACATCAAAAATCTTTTGAAAAAAAAACTTTTGACTGGTAGTGTACATAAAAGTATGAAGTCTAAATAGAGTGTGGCTGCTTTAATAAAATATAAAACATATTTACATTACTTCCATTTTTGTCATTTCATAGTTTTAATGGAAGGTGCGTCCTTTTGACTGACAAATGTGTGTATAAATTGTAATTAATCACTTGATAGCACAATAGTAAGAAAGCTACGCTTAAGTAAACAAACAAACAAAACGCTAAAAACAATATCAGAAATTATGACAATAATAATAAGTTAACATTTATGCATATACATTTTACTAATAAACCATACTAATAAAATAAGCCATTTGCTCTACGAATAAATATAGATACAGGGAGATAAATTATGTAGATGGCAGTTTGTTTGGGACTGCTGCATTCCAAAGCAATCTTACCACATCAAGTGTGGTTCCCCAAAGCCTTGTTATACGTGGTCAAGGAAGTTAATGATAGAACAGTGTCTCACATTAGAAAAAAAGCTGTAAAGTGATCATTGTGGCGACTGACGAGCCATAAAGGGAACAGTGCAGCTGGGGATGCGAGTAATGTAACGCACACACAGACACACACCTGTGCCTGTCACAAACACAGTGGCTTTGTCTTATTATAGCCGAACCTCAGCTCTGTCCACTGGCGTCCATTCTTGTCTTTGTCGTGTCATACCTTCCAGCTCATTCTTTTAAAACAGAATGATCTTGCAACAGAAAAGCATACATGTAGAAGAAAAATGTAAATATATGAATGAAAACTGCATGGAGTATACAATTAAACTCAATTTTAATAAGTCCCGAGAACCAGCGTTATATCACTACATCATCGGCACATCAGACACCATACAGGACTTATGACTGTATTAGGTGAGCTATAATGAGTAAGTGGGCGGGGTTTATTAGAAAATGGGTGTGGCGTGATGCCCCCAAATATAAATGCCCTCCCACGATCCCTGGCTGAGTTTGGTCTCTCTCCACTTACTCCCTCTCTCTCTTTCTCTGTCCACACTCATCGCTTGACCAGCTCCTGTTCCTTAACCACTAGCCCTCACCTCCTGCACTGACACTTTCTGTTTCTCGTACCGTGAGCCCTACTCACCGAAGCCAAGATGGAGGCCATCAAGAAGAAGATGATGATGCTCAAGCTGGATAAGGAGAACGCTCTGGACCAGGCCGAACAAGCGGAAACCGACAGGAAAGCAGCAGAGGATAGAAGCAAACAGGTGAGTGGAGATGGAAAGGTCAAAGGTTGTGAAAACTAAAAGTGATTTTGACTAAATGGGACGAGTTGCAGATGCCTCATTTAAGCGCTGATGTTTAGAAAGTGTTTTTTGAATAATTGAAGACTTATTTGAATGTTTGATGCATCAAAGACCCATCTTTTTCACTCTAGACCTGAGTTATTTTAACTAAATCTGTTAACCCAAAAATGAAAATTCTGACATTTAATGTGGTTCCAAGTCTGTATGACTTTCATTCTTCTGTGGAACAGAAAAGAAGACATTTTGAATGTCCCATTGACTTCCTTAGGTAATTTGTTTACAGTCAATGGGATCCAAAACCATTTTTCAAAATATCTTCTTTTGTGTTCACAAGGGGAGTAAATGGTGACAGAAGTTGTATGTTTGTTTGGACTATTTAAGAACATAATGCACCTGGCCAGTCCTGCCAACTGTCCAAAGATCCTTTTTGGAAAATGAGCGCCCACCACCGAGGCTTGATATGCAAAGTCTTAGCCCCCTGCACTAAGTAGCAGTTGCAAGGCTGTGATGAAAGAATGCAGGGCGGATAAACAGAGTCTTAGCGAGAGATGGCGAAGGGAGTTGCGGATAGGGCTGAGGATGTGTGAAAGTTTTAGGTTGCCTGTGAGTGTATTCACATTTAGACAAGGTGTAGCTTTGGTAAGCTCCTTATCTTAGATCATCAACGCACGGTGGGCAAAAAGATATGGAAAGTGTTGCTTTGTGCCAGCTTGACGTAGAAGAGATGAGGGCATTAGGGTACGTGTGAAGATGTATTATAGTGGATGATTTCATACCGATAATATTTCTCTCCCCCTCCCTTTGTATCTCCTCCACTCTCATATTTCCTGTCTTTCTTTCTCCCAGCATGAGGATGAGCTGATTCAGATGCAAAAGAAACTGAAGGGAACTGAAGATGAGTTGGATAAATACTCAGAGGCCTTGAAGGACGCCCAGGAGAAACTGGAGATAGCTGAGAAGAAAGCTGCAGATGTGAGTGATTGACAATCACAAAGCACCAAATCACACACAACTCCTAAAACTTCATCTTGGGATTCTTGTTGATCCCACCCCTCCATTCCTCTCATTCTCTCCATTCACTCCTCCACAGCTGACACTGTCGCTACCCCCTTTTTTGACTGTGATCTCAACTAGCCAGACTTAATTTGTACCCTTAAATGTATTCATACTGTCATCTAGCAATTTTCACAATCATTTTAGAGGCAGCATAAATTTTTTAAATACATTTTTTAAATAAGACATTAGAGTCATTAGTTCATTCACTACAAGAAACGGTTCAGGAGAGTCATTCATTCAGAATCAGACCACTAGAATTGGTTTGAAGTCATTCATTCGGGAATCGGCTACACTGGTAGTGCGGCATGCTGTCAATTCACTAAAAAGAAACAACTCATGAGAATGATTCATTTGGGAATCAGACTACAGTGGTTGCGCTGTATGTTGTTGATTCACTACAAGAAATGGTTCAGGAGAATCATTCTTTCAGAATCAGAACACTAGTTGTCGATTCACTAAAAAGAATTGGTTTATGTAGTCATTTGTACAAGAACTGTACTACACTGGTACCGCCACATGTTGTCGAGTCGCTAAAAAGAATCGGTTCATAGGAGTCATTTGTTCAAGCTTCAACCTGCACCGGTAGCACTGCATGTTGTTGATTCACTAAAACAGCTCATAAGAATGATTCATTTGGTAATCAGACTAGTGGTTGCACTTTTTGATTGTTTATTCACTACAAGAAACGGTTTAGGAGATTCAGTTGTTCAGAATCAGACTATGGTTGCTCTACATGTTGTCAATTCACCAAAACATATCAGAGTCATTTATCATATAAGAGTCATTTGTTCAAGAACTGTACTGCACTGGTAGCGCTGCGGGTTGTCGAGTCACTAAATAGAACCGGCTCACAGGAGTCATTTGATCAAGAATTGGACTACACTGGCAGCGCTACATGTTGTTGATTCACTAAAAAGAACCGGTTCATTGGAGTCATTCGTTAAAGAATCAGACTAAACTGGTAGTGCTGCATGTTGTTGATTCACTAAAAAAAACCCCGGCTCATTAGTGCCATTCAGCACTCATTAGTGCCCGCTCATTAGTGCCATTCGGGAATCTGCTACACTGGTAGTGTGGCATATGTTGTCGATTCACTAAAAAGAATCAGCTCATAAGAATTATTCATTTGGGATCAGACTACAGAGGTTGTGCTGTATGTTGTTGATTCACTAAAAAGAATCGGCTCATAGGAGTCATTCGTTTAAGAATCGGACTACACTGGTAGTGCTCCATTTTGTTGATTCACTAAAAAAACGGCTCATGGCAATCATTTGTTTGGAAACTGGTAAACCGGTCATGTTTGTTTTACACTGTAAATGCAGTAGCAAAGTTGTGGCGACACTAAATAAAAGCGAATTCTCTTATATTTAAAATGTAATGTTGTATTCCATCCACACTGGCAGACAAATGCACTTTACAGAACCGAGAACTGAAAAGTGTTTTATTCTGAAACAGAATAAATTCTTGGTTCCCAACTTATCCATAACTCACACATGAGGTGACAAAAAAGTGTGGGTGATATTGTGTGTATTACTCTTGCCTGCGGGCCTCAGTGACAAAATTACTACCTTGAGACTGCTGATTTAGCAGCAGGGCTGTAAATCAGTGTTTGTGAGAGGAACACAATGAACATAAGAAAGAACATTCCAGGCATGAACAGACTCTTAGTAGAGGTTTAAAGCTTGTGAGTTTTGCATTTTAGCATCATTCTTCTCTGAGTCGAGTTTAGAGTGTTTATAAAAAACATGGACTTTAAAATCGACAACCATCTGCTAATGCTTTCATACACATCTCATATACGTCCCAACAACTGAGTCATTTCAAATAAGAACAAGGCCATTGTGTAACGTGACTCCTTCTTTGACAGCTAAACTAAGGCTGTGGCATCACGCTCTCCGCTGTTACACCAAGTATGTCTATCTATTGCCTGTCGTTATCCCTTTGTTCTGGGCTCCGGATATAGCAGGCACACCTGTTGTCATAAAATTCGGCCTTCAGAAGATGAACTGAATACCAAAGGTTTTAAAGAGTGTGTGTAAGAGAGAGAGGCGGAGAATGAAAAAATAAGAACATAAAAGCAGCTTAAATCAGTCTGTTGACTAGGTTTAGAGACATTTTGGGCACTTTTTTAAACCAGTTTGCTATCTAAACTGCTATCTGCTACCACTATCTCTGCTATCTTTAGGAGAGATTTCATGTCAGTACCATAGGGAGACACGCTGTAATATAACATTGTAATGCGAGGAGGATTTATTGTTTTGAATCTGGCAACCCCTAATCAGACAAGCAGCATGAGAACAGTAGCTCCAAACAGAGGGTGAGTGTGGGTTGCCTCCATTACAGCTGTCGCTTCGAAATCTATTTTGATCTCAACCTTGAGTCAAAACTTCACCACCAAGCTATCACTTACCTTGCTACCCCACACAGTTAAAAAGAGTTTAGCAATAAACCCAGTTGGATTTAGTGGTAATTTAGAGTGCAATTAGTCACTCATCATCATGCAGCGTGAGCCTGACAGACAGGCCGACCAGACGCAGTGATCTGGTTTGAATCTGGGGGTGGATTCTTTAAATAGAGCTCTGAGCAAGCGGCCGAACAGAGGAGTAATGGTGAAAATGTGAGAGGTTGAGGATAGACGCAACCTTTGTACCTAAATGTATGCATGTATCCATAAACGTAGAGCTGAAATAGTAGGAACACAATCATTGTTCCTGAGATCTTCCAAATGCTTAAGAAAATGTGTGTACAGCTGCTGCGGGTGGATGAGTGGGTCTTACCATGTTGATGTAAGTGAGCATGTGTTTATGTGAGTGTGTCTTAAGGTCAAAATGTCAAACCATGCGTCTTGTCACCTATAACCTATAGCGTCAACAGGTCTTTAGAGACATAAGCGTCAATTTCCCATCCCGTCTCTGCTCTCAGTAAGAGTTAAAATGCCCAGTTCTGTCACTTTTACCTCTTTCACCACATCTCTTATGATCTCATTAGTAAGAAATGTTTCTTAAGCAGCAAATCTGCATATTAGAATGATTTCCGAAGGATCATGTGACACTGATGAAAGAGTAATGGCGCTGAAAATTCAGCTTTGCATCACAGGAATAAATTAGATTTAGAAAACAGTTATTTTTAAATTGTTTTTACTGTATTTTTTCCTTGTATTTTCCCCCCTCCGTATGAGTGGGGCTTCTTGTTTTAACAATCTAGATGATGTGGCGCCATCATCTGGTGAGATGGTTGCAACATATGATAAAAGGGCCCATCCCAAGTTACATGGGGTCTGGAACATGTTCCACACTAGTAAAGGGAGGCAGGAAGGGTGAAACAGGAAATGATGATGCAACATGATTTTGCGGTGCTCGTCTAAAACAGGATGATTCAGGATCAGTCAACATTCCTTTACTTTTAACATTGTTCTGAGGCTAAACCTTTAAGGTCTGTCAATATTAAAAGTATTTGAAGTAAGAATTACAAAATCAACATATGAAATCCATACCCTTGGGCTCACTTTAAACAGCGTTCAGGACATAGCGTACAGATGCGAGAAAGATTGCACAGAAAGACAACAGACAGCATTACCATAGTCTTGTTTGGTTTTGCCCAGGCCTGTGAATTCTGCTTGTTCAGTTTTTTCTTTATGACCTCATGTTATCCTGTGGGTAAATTAGATAATAGAATCTCTCAGTAGTCTTAAATCCAAATCACAATGTTAGACTATTACATTTCACTGAAAAATACAATTACGCATTGTTCAGATCTCTCAATTTCATAGGTTTTCATTGAAGGTAAACACAAAGGAAACATTCTTATTAGCTAAAATGCAACTTAAAGGGTTAGGTCCAAAAATTTTAATTCTGTCATTAATTACTCACCCTCATGCCGTTCCAAACTTGTAAGACCTTCAATCATCTTCTGAGCACTAAGATATTTTTTAATAAAATCCGAGAGCTTTTTGACCCTACATAGACAGCAACACAACTGACACATTCAAGGCCTAGAAAGAGAGCAAGGACAGTGTTAAAATAGCCATAAAAGTGAAATTTTATGAGCAAAGAAAAAAAAATAACACCATGCACATTATTATTATGATTATTAGGGTATGAATGGTGACTAAATATTTAAACCAATTGGTCTGTGTCTATTACATGTAGGCTAACAAAAGATTTATCAATACTCAGACACAGCGACACATGAAATGCATGACTGTGGTTTTGTTATTATTACTCAGACCGCACTAAGAAACTGAATCAGGGTTTGCTTGCTCAAGAGCACGGGAATTTACTGTGACACCATTAATGAAATTACACGTAATGACAAGTAAAGGATTCGTAACACTCCTTGTTCTCGTTTACAGCCTAGATATGCCAGACATAATTCAGTGGATAGTGGTTCTGAAGGATTATAAATGACACATAATTAGCCATCATAAAAGCACAGAAATGTAATAGTGAATCATTTCATGATATACATAACTGATTGTGTTAACATTAATTCGCTTTTGTGAACTTTTGGCATACTTAGTTGGGGTTTAAAACTTTTAAACCTCAACTAAGCCAGCCGAAGGGTCACAACAGTTATATTTGTTTAAACTGTTCAAATTGATTAACTTTACACAGCCATTTAACTGAACTGACTTGGGTTGAATAATTACATTTTTTAATGTCTTTTTAAAGCTGCTTTACAGCAGAATATGGATGTCTTATATTTTCAGCTGGCATCATTGATTCTATTACTCTGTTTAATACCGTAAACTTGCTCTGAAACAATTTTTTTTAAATGCTATGTAAATAAATATATAGACTTACCTTTTTAACATTAACAACAAGTGATAAAGCATACTGATACACTACCAAGGTTTTAAATGTTTTTTAAAGAATTTAAAGAAGTCTCTTCTGCTCACCAAACCTGCATTTATTTGATCCAAAGTACAGCAAGAACTGTAAAATTTTGAAATATTTGTACTATTTAAAATATCTTTCTATTTTAGTATATTTAAAAATGTAATTTATTTTTGTTATTTCAAAGCTGAATTTTAGCATCATTACTCCAGTCACATGATCATTCTAACATTCTGATTTGCTGCTCAAAAAAACATTTATTATTATTATGTTGTTGAAAACAGCTGAGTAGAATTTTCTTTGATAAATAGAAAGTTCAGAAGAACAGCATTTATCTGAAATAGAAATCTTTTGTAACATGTTTTTTTTTCATCTTTTTTAAAAAAAATTAATTTAAAGCATCCTTGCTAAATAAAAGTATTCATTTCTATAATTTCTTTCCAAAAAAAAAAAAAAAAAAAAAAAATTATACTGACTCCAAGCATTTGAATGGTATGCTGTATAATGTTATAAAAGCTTAGAATGATTTCTGAAGAATCATGTGACACTGAAGACTGGAGAATGATGCTGAAAATTCAGCTTTGATCACAGCAATAAATTACATTTCAAAACATATTCGAATAGAAAGTAGTTGTTTTAAATAGTAAAAAAAAAAAAAAAAAATCACAATATTACTGCTTTTGCTGTATATCAGATCAAATAAATGCTTTTTTATTTTAAATAATTTATTGTTGTCACCTTAGTGGGCCCTGCCCCTATGATGGCAAATCATGGATTGTTAAGATTATTACAAAATAATATAAAGTAAAGATATTTATTTACTATTTTCTGACCAGATACACAAATATTTATAAAAAATAATGAAATAAAAATATCATGGACCCCATGAACTCAATTCCTTTCTCTTCCTCCTCAAAATTCCTAACATCCTAATAATCACAGTAGTCTAAAAGTTTCCCACTGATCTACCAGCACATTCCTGGATTTTAAGGAGTGGCCTGGAATGCCAATGATTTATTCGCTCTACGTCATCTACCTGGCCAGGACACGTGTAAAACAAGGGTGGCTCTTCCGTAAGAATTACGCAGGTCGCACAGAAAACTGCTGACCGGGGATCAACCTTGAACCCGTTCCGCTGGGACTTGCCTCTGCGCTGCCGCTGATCCACGATCAGCTGCACCACATTCTCAGCCCTCAAACCGTTGGGGACTGGGTGGGGTATCCGGAAGTAAGCCGAAAAAAAGGAAGAGTTCAGGCAACTGAACAAATTGGGTGAAGAGAAAGCAAGGGGAGGGGAAGAAAGACTTCATGACATTAAAACTCATTCATTAATTCGAATGAGAAACCGAACGCCAGCCTGAAGATCAAAACGCTTGCCACGTCCTTGCTAGCGCTAAATTCAACTTTCAAAACCTCCAGGTCGAGATAATATAACTATATCGTTCCTGCTTTTTACAAACACTATTATTGGTATCTAATAGAACTAAAGAAAGCATCGGTCCAATCAAAAAGACAAGCGCGTAAAACATCTGATCCTCACGTTACTTCCACTCGCTCTGCGTTTGACTTGTTGGCGGGGCGTTGGTGCCTTGGACTTTTTTTTTTCCTCCTTCTCTTCTTCGCGGCTCGGTCCACTACGCTGCTCGAGAGGAATCTGATTTATTCGACCACACTACTCTCCTAAACAAACACATTAAAATGGCCGGATCCAACAGCATCGATGCAGTCAAGAGAAAGATCAAAGTTTTACAACAGCAAGCAGATGAAGCAGAAGAAAGAGCCGAGATTTTGCAGAGACAGGTCGAAGAAGAGAAGCGTGCCAGGGAGCAGGTAAGTGTATCAACGTAGCGATACTTTCATTTACGTTAAATCGTTCCATTTCTCAACATAATCGCTATATTGTATCACATGCATTTGTGCGGAGCGGAGGTCGTGCGTTTTTTTTTCTTTCACGCCCAGATTCTACGCCCTATACGAAGAATTATGTGTTTGTAACTCTGTAAAACTTGTTTCGATTATTTAAAACACATTAATAATGTGCTTAGAGTGGTCTATTATAATGATATGTTTATTCTAAACCATCAAGACTAAGAAAAGATGGGCCGGTTAGATGGTTATTGCAAAACCTTGAAGCTAATGCGCACACTGAGTCATCTTCATTGAAGATTTTCATTTTCACCCGCGTTTGTAGTTCATAAGACAAATGCAAAACGCAGGAGTGAAGATGTGTTAGCTTATAAAGATGTAAAAATCGTAGGATGACATGTCACTTCGTATGCTTAGATGTGCTAACCTCAGATGGTTTTTAGCTCATCCTCTTAGTCTCACATTGTTTGCTGGATTTTTGCGGGTGAGGCCTAAAGGAAGTAACAAAATAGTTTCCGCTGAATCACCCATTCTTGCTTATTTTTTTAAAGAATCGATAATTTGTTCAAAACTGTGCTTTTCGCACCATTGGTGCGTTATCTTTCGAGCACGTTAACATCTGGGTCATCAGGTGCTCATTCGGCACTTTGAGTTGTTCACGCATGTCACTTGGGCTTTTAGCAGCCTATATTTTAACCTTTGGCAGCTTTTGTGAATTTGTATTGATTTAGACACTCGTCTGGGTTGGGTTTTTTTTTTTTTTTTTTTTTTTTTGCTTCAAGTCGCTTATCATTCAACCATGCCTTCCGTCTCATTGGCATTGCGTGAGATGAACTCACCCGCAGACTTTAGATTCCTCAGTCCTTATTAGGAGCGAAACTCCAGTGTTTGTTAGTGGTGTCGTCATATCCGGAAGCCGTGCACGCGCACTGTTTCTCAGCTGACGAGGCGCGGGCCCCGCGGTTGTTAACCTGGTTTTGCGCTTTGGGCCCACCGAGTAAAACTTCTCAGTGGATGTTAAAACCTCATGTTACTGTATAAACCATGTATAGTCTGTAATATTGTAAAAATATATGCGAGTTTTTATGTCAATAAGCATGCAGAAGTGCCCCTCCTTAATCAGTTGCATCAATGAATGAAAGGCACAGTGTGTTCCTATACAAAAACTACCTCAGTATTTGTCGTTTCTGACACACAACTAGTAGGTATTTCAGAATTAAACTGATAACCTTTTAATTGCTGCTCCTTGTAAGATTCTGAAATCTTTTTGAGGTTGTTGAGCTACATATTAACTATTTAAGACTGGTTCCCCATCAGGCCTCGGTACACAAAGTCAAGCACCGATTCCCATGTTGTTTTGGTTGTTACATGGTTGCTAGGGTGTGGTTAGGAAGTTGTAGTGGTATTGTGAATGACTGATGGTTATCCGAGTCAAAAAAAGCCCACTGCTTTGTCTCTACAATGTTCTGATCCAGAGATAACCTTTTCCTTTATATCAATAGGTTTTTTTACCCATCTTTCGTCTGCTAGGTTAACATCAAAAAGTCTAAAAAGTCATAGCACACCTTTTCTCAGTAAACAGCATCAACTCAGAGCGTGACAGGTTCCATGCTGAAATGTTGTTTAGGACAATGATTTGAATAATCCCTGTTCTTAGTCAGAGCATTTTTAATAGTGCCGCCTTGCTAAAACAATTTTAGTCACTGTGTACACTACACTCGTCACAAAATAATTGGCCATTGCAAACATAGTGGTGCCACTCTGCTCAAGCAGAAGTTCCCAGATGATTCCACCAAAAGTTTTTCCGTTGTCTCACTGGTTCCAGTTTCCAGTTTTGACTCTACGTTTGTCGCCAAGTCGTCTTGGCTCTTTCAGATTATCCCAGTGTTTTGCCATCCTCCTGTTTCATATCTCAAATCACTTCACGCTTCCTGTATGGCGCTTGATGTTCAGTGGAATAGTGTATCTGGACTAATCTTCTGTTTTTTTTTTTTTATGTTTGTCTTGTAGGCTGAGGCAGAGGTGGCCTCTCTGAACAGGCGTATCCAGCTCGTTGAGGAAGAGTTGGATCGTGCTCAGGAGAGACTGGCCACAGCCCTGCAGAAGCTGGAGGAAGCTGAGAAGGCCGCAGATGAGAGCGAGAGGTATGTGCGCCTAGTGAGGCATACACATTCGGAGTGATGTTATATCTTCGTTCATCCCACCCTAACTTGGCCTACTTCTGTTTAATTCGCTGTCTCTGTGGAATAGAGGGATGAAGGTGATTGAGAACAGGGCTCTGAAGGATGAGGAGAAGATGGAGCTCCAGGAGATCCAGCTCAAGGAGGCCAAGCACATTGCTGAGGAGGCCGACCGCAAATATGAGGAGGTGATTTATCCAGTATTATTTATATATTATTTAGTGAGCTAATTTAATTCATATTTTTCATTTCAGCTTTATTTTTCTTTTCAGAAATATTTTTAAATAGCTTTAGTTTACAATAACATTCATTTTAACTAGATTTAAGTAATCGTACGATAGTTAAAACATTTTCATGACTATGAAGTATTGACGTGTTACAGGTGGCACGTAAGCTGGTGATCGTTGAGGGAGAGTTGGAGCGTACAGAGGAGAGAGCAGAGCTTGCTGAGAGGTTAATTTTAGATTCAAAATCAATATACATACACATAAACACATTTGCTAAGTACAGACCACACATACTGTCCTCTTTAGCTCATTTTTTTCTTAGTGTCCATTTAGCCCTATTAAAACTCAAATTCATTGTTCTCTCAGCGTGAGAAAAAGCCTAATTTTGCATGACAATAGGAATGCTCTATCATAACCATAATCCTTCTTTGTGTGTGTGTGTGTGTGTGTGTGTGTGTGAGAGAGAGAGTGTGTGTGTGTGTGTATGAGTGATTTCATTGGCTTGACTCCATCTTAAATTCATAAGTCCCCCTCCCTTCTCATTTGTGTTTGGGCATGTGTGACCTTTGACCTGACATACCTTCCCCTCCCCACTCAAACTAACAGCCATGTCAAGCAGATGGAGGAGGAGCTGAGAGCTCTTGACCAGACATTGAAGTCTCTGCAGGCCTCAGAGGAGAAGGTATATATGCTAGTTGCAAAATTCTTTGTTTATGTTATGTGGCTGCTTATGTGTTTGTTGGGATGTACAGACAATTGGGGAGAATGTTGCTTTCTAGCTGGATCTGGATTTTGTATATGTGAGTGAAAGTGAGCTAGCAAGGAAAAAGGAAAGAGCATAAAACCAGGACTCCTCCTTCCAGCACTGGTCTTTTTTTTTTTTTTTTTTCCCCTCCTCAATCTGTGCTTCTACTATTTTACCTGGTTCATCTTTCCACCCTATCCCTTAATCTTTCCACCTTCCTTCCACTCATCTAACCATCAATTTCCAGATATCATTCTTTCGTAAACCGCATGAGTCGTGTTTACTTGAAAGTGGCATGATGTGCATGTTCATGTAACACGCTTCAGTCGATGTGTGATTTTTATGTCTCATCTGCTTAAAGCCAAAGCGTACGTGTTCATGTTCCACAACAAACTGCTTAGAACAGCTCATGACAGCTTTCAGTTTAAGAACCATGCTAGTTTTGGTTCCTTGACACTTATAATCTGCTCACGCCACCACACAGTACTTGTTATAGCATGTAATCCGAGGGTTGCTAGATATTCACTTTGTAGTATGTTCAAAATCAAAGACTTTTGGCATAGGACAACACAGATGCACTACTTTAACACACTTTAAAGTGATAGTTTATCCAAAATTGAAATTGTTTACTCATGTGGTTTGAAACACTTATGATTTTCATTCTGCTGTGAAACTCAATAGATGTTTTGCAGATTTTCCTGTTTTGTATAATGATGGTGAATAATAAGAGCTGTTAATCTCCAAAAAGGACAAAGTACCATAAAAGTGGTTCATACAAATTTAATTATTTGCTAAATTCGACAGTTAAAAAAAAACACTAAAAAATGCTATAACACTTTACAGTAAGGTGTCATTCAGGGCTCTACGCTTTTCTTTTTAGGAGCTTTTTTTTTAAAATTAAAACAACACAATAAAAACAAGCAGAATAAGAATAAGTTACCAATCAAATGAAATCAGTATTAACAAAATTAATTTGTACTAAAAAGGTGGCACAGAAGAACACAAAATGGCTTGTTAGGTGTATTTTCATGTTTAATGAGGCTCAGAGGTGGCAGTCAAATTCATATATTATTCTCATCATGAATGTTTTAAATATAAAATTTTGAATATAGAAATAATGATTTTTTTTTAAATAACTGAAAAGATACTTTAAAAAAATTATGACTGCCAGTAGGTGGCGGCAAGTTGCTGATTTAATTACTAAATGGTTCATTCATTTGATTTGTTCAAACAGCTGATTCATTCAGGAATAAAGCAAGTGACTGTCCTTACCAATGGAAAATGTAATCATTGACTCACTAGATTTGTTTAAAAACGCACATTAATTCATAAACAAAACATCGCTGTGTTTGAATGGAGATGCGGAGTTGCGACTCGTTTCGAACTTTTTTTGACAATGAAATGGAGTAAAATCAGGCAATAGTCTTATAGTCAGACAATATAAGTCACTTAATAACTTCTTGCTTATTTAACTGTTGTGTTAAATCAATATCTAATTTACAGATTCTCTTAAAAATCATTAAAAGCTGTCATTCATCTTAGTTCATCGCAACCTCACTAAGTTCTGTTATAAACAAGGACGCTCTCTACACTGCACAATCAGTCTCTTATTTACACTGTCTCTACTCTTCGTTTATAAAAGGATTTGTGAGATGTCTGGGATGCATTACTCAATGTTGCAAAAACGCATAGAAACCTTTGAAGTTCCTCTCAGCGCAAACACAAATATGCTGATCGGTATTTTTTTCATAATCGCACACAGTAATTTTGGTCGCACTGTAGAGCCCTGTCATTTCTAAACATTAGTTAATGTACTAACTATCGTGAATGAACAATAAACAATACATTTACTACACTATTTATTAATCTTTAATGGTAGTTAATAAAAATAGTCGTTCATTGTTTGTTCATATTAGTTCCCAGTGCATTGAGTAATGTTAGCAAACACTTAATAAATCCGGAAATTAGCATTTAAGATGAATAAGTTCTGTATTGTTCAGTCTTAGTTCATGTTAACTAATGAGCCTTACTGTAAAATGTTACCGAAGTCTCTAATGTTCACCAAGGGATGCATTTATTTAATCAAATTAATGTTGTAAGATTATTACAGTTTAAGAACCAGTGTCCTTTCTGTCGCCTTTGATCAATTTAATATATTCATGCAGAATAAAAGTGTTACTGTCAGTTTTTTTACTAATTATACTTTTTAAAAATGTCATTTTTAGAGCTCCACAGTCCTTCAGTTGTATGATAATGTGGGCTGCAAAATATAATTTTTGTGTTTTCGGAAGAAAGTGATATTTGTTTTAAATGACATGAGGTCAAGTAAATGACACAAAACAATCATTTAAGGCCTCTCTTCTACTGTTCATGTGTTTAACATCATCTCTATTACTCTGCCACTGCTGCTGGCTTGTCTTCATGTCTTCCCTTTGCCCTGTGCCCCTTTCTTTTCTGCTTCCTCCAAAATCAAAACGGCTGCTCTGTATATAGCAAATGCGCTGAGCTGGAGGAGGAGCTGAAAAATGTCACCAACAATCTTAAGAGTTTGGAGGCCCAGGCTGAGAAGGTAGGGAGCGTGTGTGAGTGTGTGTTTCCTTCTGCACGATCTCTGACTGGTTGCAGTGTTCATCCCTTTTTTTTTTTTTTAAACCCTCAGAGGAACTGATTCAATGTGCCTTGCAAATTGCCTTCCAGGCAATCAAATATAGGCTTCCTAATTACCAAACCAGTGATCCAGCTGGTCATGTGAGCATAAAATGAACACCCTCATTTAGTGTGCCCTTTTGCCTGCTATACGGCTGTACATCACCACCCGAAGCAAAAGGCCACATGTGTCGGACCAGATTACAGTGGTAGACCATTACGTCAAGAACTGTAATTGGCCATAGGGGTACAGTAAAGACGCTCTTTCTCATTTTCCATATCCATGTCACCATTAGACGAGATGTTATTCAGCATGCCTGAAGCACTGTTGCATAATGCAATGAATGAAGAGTCACCATTTTGGTCACTCATAGAATCAAGCGCAACCGGTCTCGGACGCCTTTAGAATAATAAAGCAGAAGTGACTCTGAGTGCTGTGTTGCATGAGATCAGCTTATGATAGGAAAACGCCCATCGTTTGCATGTGATTCTGCGGCATGCTGTGTGTTACAGTACAATAGAATTTCAGATGGAATCCTATTATTGGACCTTGATTTATTTTCCTAATCAAATCTGTTGTTTGTTGCACATTATGGTTTGAAAATGGTGTTGGTTTAACTATGAAAGTGCACAGCCTATTTTTCCCCTCCTGATTTTAATGGCACATTTCAAAGTGACTTTTTAGTCACTTTTATTATAGTGTATGTCAATGTTGTAATCCCTGATTGATTTGACAAAATAGTTCTTTGTGAGTCTCTCCTCCTTGAATTCTGTTATCGTACCTGGTGTTTTGTTGATGTTGCAGCTGCATTCCTGCGCACATGTCCTGATCTGTTTAAAGCTCTGGCGGCGCACAGCAGCAATCTCAGCCATCGTGTCACAAGCCTTGCACAACAGCAGCAGGCCAGGACTCGGCCAGCCTGCATAGAAACTTCGAGGAAAAGAGGGGGGGAAAACATACCTCATAATGTCAAAATGTAGACAGCTGCGCTGCTTTTCACTTCAAGAGCTGTTGTAGAAACATGTCGGCCTTAGTGTCATGAAATCGGTTGTCTGTTTGAAGGGTGCCAAATCCAAAATGCCAAACTCGCACGGTGTGTGTGCATGCTGAGTTGTGAGATTCTCAGAAGACCCCACCCCAACTTGTATTCCTCTTTTCCCTGCAGTATTCCCAGAAGGAAGACAAGTATGAGGAAGAGATCAAGATCCTCACTGATAAGCTGAAGGAGGTGAGATCATTTCACTTAGATGATTTGGTTTATATTAGGGTTGCCAAAGATAATGTTAACTCATATATATGACCCTTGACCACAAAACCAGTCTTAAGTAGTACAGGTATATTTGTAGCAATAGCTAACAATACATTGTATGGGTCAAAATGATTGATTTTTCTTTTATGCCAAAAATCATTAGGATATTAAGTAAAGATCGTGTTTTAAGATGTTTTGAAAAATTCCTACCATAAATATATCAGAATTTAACTTAATTTTTGATTAGTAATATGCATTGCTAAGAACTTCATTTGAACAACTTTAAAGGCGATTTTCTCAATATTTAGATTTTTTTTTGCACCCTCAGATTTCAGGTATTTAAAAAGTTGTATCTTGGCCAAATATTGCCCTAACAAATTGCCCCTTATGACTGGTTTTGTGGTCCAGGGTCACGCATTAAATATGTGTGTTTACTGTATTTGTCCTCATAACTGTTTTATCTGGTTCAGCACAGATGTCCGTGTGCAGTGCACGCACAATAATCCCTTAATCATGTATCAGTAAATGGAGGAATGAGTTAATAGGGCTTCCTTATTTCTATGTCCCTTTGAATAAAAAAAAAACAAACATCTGTTACATTTACATTTATGCAGTTAGCAGATACTTTTATTTGAAGTAAAGAGGAACCAAAGCAAGTCAAGGAGCCAATGATATTTGTAATGTAAATTCCAGGTTTATTTGACCTAGATTCAACTAAGTGAAATTCCGATAATCTTTGTTTTAATCTTAGTTTTTGTCCTAGAAAGATCTGTATGTATGTTCTTTAACAGAACTGCAAAAATGACTCTTCAAGTTTCAACCACTTCCTCTTTCTTTCATTATTCAACAAAGTGGTAGTCCTGTCCTAAACTGTCCTAAACTCATGCCACTGGTTGTTACACCCAATTGAGTCATTTTTCTCCATTATGAAATTACATTTTACCTTTAAAATTTTAGGTAAATATAAATATCATTAGGTTTATTGTGATTTTTTTTTTTTTTTTTTTTTTTAATAAAAGGATTTTAATGTTTTGTATTTATTTTAGTGCTGTCAAACAATTAATCGCATCCAAAAGAAGTTTTTATGTAATATGTGTACATACTGTGTATATTTATGTATGTATAAATACACACAAACACACACACACCTATGTATATATTTAAGAAAAATATGTTTGTATAATAAAAAATATTTAGATATGAGTTATATGAATATAAATGTATACGTGGAAATATTTTTTAAATGCACACGCATACAGTGTGTGTGTGTGTGTGAAATATATATACACCGTATACACATTATGTAAAAAAAAAAAAAAAAAAAAAAAAAAAAAAGTTTATTTTGGATGCGATTAATCCCGATTATTTGTTTGACAGTACGGTTATTTTTAGTATCTTTTCTATTTATGCAAATTTTTCATACTTTGATCCCACGCATTTTTTTTGTTTTTTTTGTTTTGTTTTTTTTACCAGGCTGAGACCCGTGCTGAGTTTGCTGAGAGGTCTGTGGCCAAACTGGAGAAGACCATTGATGATTTGGAAGGTATGATTTGTCAATTTACCATTCTTTCCTTCCATTAGATATAATACGATTGTGTTTATTCTGGTCGTGCTCTATTCATAGCATTATCTTCCAGTCCTTTTCCTGTCTGCTTTGACATTCATAATCTTTATTTGCTGTTTTTTCCTATTTCCTTTTATCGTTCCTTCATACTCTCTTCCTCATCTGACTCTTTCCTTCCTCTCTGCTTTGTCTTTCTCTCGTTGTGTGTGAACAGATGAGCTTTACGCTCAGAAACTCAAGTATAAGGCCATTAGTGAGGAGCTGGATCATGCTCTCAACGACATGACCTCTATGTAAATATAGGCTTGTGCATGTGTGTGAAGCTCTGCTACTTACGGTTTGCTTTTGCTAGGTCAGCTTTGAGTTTTGAGTCTCGTGACCGATGTGGTTACCTAACCTTGAACGCCATGAACTATGATCGTATACTTTTACTATACAGTATAAAGCTCAGCCTGCGAGGTGTTAATAGTTGATAGGAGCCGTCGAGTGTGAATGATGTCATGACGTGGGTGGTTACTATTGTGTGATTCTAACTCGGATGCATGTCAAGTAACTTAATTCCTAATGGTATTAAATGGTTTCATGTTTAACTGTTAGATAAAGGGTTGATTTTCTGTACTTTTAAGAATTAAAGAGGAGCGCAACCGACTCCTACCATGTTTCTGAATAGTATGGATATGCTAATGTGGGTGGGCGTATGTTAATTTGCTAATAGTTCTGACCTCGTAACCATGCAGCGTTATGAATGGCCCATTTTATCGCTTGCCTTCTATTAATAGGCGTTTACGATTGTGATCCCTTTTAAGGCTTATAATAATACTAAGGATTTTAATCTCAAATTGTTGCTTTGAATTTTTTTTAGAACTTTGGCTTTTGTTGATGTAAGAATTAACATTTGTTCTTAACACTTGCATGTTCGGTTTGCGTCTTTCCTCATTCTGAAATGTAGAAATCTCATGAGGTGTTTACCGTCGGTGTCTGTTTACAGATAAAGAGTTTCTGGACTGTTCTGCGGCTGACTGTGACTTCAAGAAATTCTTCTTCGTCTTCTCTGACTGTCCATATTTGTTGCTCATTTCTTCTGTGATCTTCTGTGTACACTTCCCTTTTCGTTTATTTTCCATGTCTGTAGTTTCAGTTGCTCTATTTAAGCCCTGTTCTGTTTCTGCTTTCTTTGAATTTCTGTTCTTTAGATGTTCATTACCTGCCCCAACATCTTCCTCTTATCTGGATCTGGCTGTATTCAGAGACTTGTGTTCTTCGTTTGTCCCTGGTTTTGCTCTCTTGTGATCTTTGCTGTATTTTTCATGCCTTGTTGTGTCCATGTTTATTGAAGGGAGGGAAAAAAAAAAAAAGCTCTGCTCTCTTTTGAATGTCTGCTTGTCTCTATTTATTACAGTGGGCTGGTGTTGGGCAACCATGCATTTACCAATTTTAGTTTGCGCATGAATAATACCTTGTGGTTGAAAGATAAACGCTGGCAAATTCCCTGTTATAAATTGTGGTTATTTATAAGTTTGAACTATGGTTAAGGTTATCACTTGTGCGTGAGGCACATACTTGAAGGTCTGAAATGAAGAAAAAACTATCTCAAGGCATGATTTTAACAATACGTTTATGTACAAATAGATGACGAATTTAAGCCAACAGGAGTTTTAATGTTTTCTTGCAATGGATTTACACAAACTAGTGTTAAAGGATTAGTTCATAATTTGATAAATTGTGGATTTACTCACCCCCACGTCATTCAAGATGTTCATGGTTTTTCTTTCTTCAGTCGCAAAGAAATTGTTTTCTGAGGAAAACATTCTAGGATTTTTCTCCATATAGTGCACTTCAATAGGGTTTAATGGGTTGAAGGTCCAAATTGCAGTTTCAATGCAGCTTCAAAAGGCTCTACACGATCTCAGCCAAGGAATAAGGGTCTTATCTAGTGAAACGATCAGTCATTTTCTAAAAAAATAAATCAATAAAATTATATACTTTTAAACCACAAATGCTCATCTTGCACTAGCTTGGCCTCACGCATTACATAGATGAAGAATTTTTAAGAAAATGACCAATCGTTTTGCTAGATAAGACCCTTAACTCTCGTCTGGGATCATGTAGAGCCATTTGAAATCGCTTTAAAACTGCAGTTTGGACCTTTAAACCACTGGCCACCATTGAAGTCCACTAAATGGAGAGAAATCCTGGAAGGTTTTCCTCAAACTTATTTTTTGTTTCCAGTGTGCGGTATGGGACAGTACAGTATAATTTGTGACGGGACACACTGATCCAGCTTGCGTTTCCACCACCAACAGTACCCTTACTTGGTAGACGTGATGTCGGAAATAGCCTTTTCTCAGTATTGACATACACAACTCTGCCTCTGTTGGTCAAATGTCAGTTTTAATTAACAATAATAGCCATTATAAAAGTATAAGTATAACCTATAAGAGACTTATGTAAGAGGAAATTAACACAAAAGCAAACAAATCAGTCAAACATATGCTACAGAGTCAGTGCTGTACTACAGTAAAGTTCAAAATCAATATGTAAAGTTAAACAACTTTGTGCTCAGCCAAAACAATATGACCAGGAACAAATAATAGATTCATGAGACCAACTGGCTGTTAGATGCACCCGAAAGTAATTGCATCTCATGTTTAGTCACTACAGAGACATCAGAGCCAGCTGCAAATGTCAGAAGGACTAGCCGAGCTAATCAGGTTTAGCCTGAAGCTCACATCTCTGAAATCGGCATACCAAATTTACAAATAGGCACCATCTTTATAAATAAACTGCAGATTTGAGTTTTAAACTACATTCTAGCCTGAAAAATTGTTAGTTTCATGACACAACAGTATTTTAAAAATTTTGTGGGTTTTTAGGCAATGACGTTCCACAAGAACAGACAAGAATGCATATTGAGAAATGCCTATTGTCTGTGTGAAAATAATCATAAATTATTTGTTCCTTTGTAGCATGCACAAGTGCAGATTATTGTTAACCAATCAACATTCTTCAGTAAGTTTAGCTCCGCCCTTTTGGTAACTTTTGCTGTGCTAGGTAGCCCAACTGAAGGGTACCAAAAAAAAGGTGCTACAGTTTGCTATTTTGGTACCGTTCACAACTTCTGACAACTAAAACGTACTGCATGGTGAAAACGAGCCATTAATTTCTTTACGATTGAATGACATGGGGGTCAATTTGACAAATGCACTTTCAGAGTAGTGGTGGTGCTATTTAGTTTAACACCAGAATTGCCTCTGAATGAATCAAAAATTCCCTTTCATTTGACAGGCTTCTCCCCTTTTTTTTTCGTAAAACAGAAGAGGGCTCGAAAAGCAGATGTTGGCTGGTTTATCTAGGGGTTGTTGTAGATTATAGATGGCAGGGGCCAGGCAGCTGGCTTTTCTTTAGGCTAGAAACATTGATCCCTGCTGCCCATTCAGATCTGTTTTGATTTTCCAAAAAAGACACTTTGTTTCGAAATGGAAGCTGCCTGCCAAAATGGCTGAGCAGCTGTCAGCACTTGTGAGAAGTTATTTAAACCATTTAAGCAACAGCAATGTGATTTGTTTTACCAAGGTTTGAAATGAAGACATTTCTAAGGAAGATTTTAGCTGTTCACTAAAAACTTATCAGTGGCCTTGTTGAAGGTTACGGGAAAAACAAGTCCCAATGTATGGCCTGATGTCATAGAGCAAAATGAAAAGGCTCTAGCTCAGCTGTAAGTTCTCTGAAAATTGATTTATTGTTAGTTATATTTATCCCAGTGCTGTGGTGAAGGCAAAGCACTGACATGCCAGTCTTGCGCAATTTTACCACTGGGTCACCAAGCCAACATATTTGAGATGAATGTTATCTACAGTATCTTCTACCATTAATTTGAGTGGTTTCACTACTTGTGAAACTATAAAGGAGAAGTCTACTTTCAGAGCAACAGTTCACAAATAATTTACTCACCCCCTTGTCATCCAAGATGTTCGTGTCTTTCTGTCTTCAGTCGTAAAGAAATAGTTTTTTGAGGAAAGCATTTCAGGATTTTTCTTTTAAAATATAAGTACAGTATAATGCACTTCAATTGTGCCCCCAATTTTGAACTTCCAAAATGTAGTTTAAATGCAGCTTCAAAGGGCTCTAAATGATCCCAGCCGAGGAAGAAGGGTCTTATCTAGTGAAACGATCAGTCATTTTTTTTCAGAAGTTGTAGGAGAAAATAAGATGGAGTTTTTCGCCATACTCTACCATTTTTAGCCGGAGTACACAGACGATGAACTTAGACGTGATTCGTAGTAGTGATGGGAAGTTCGGATCATTTTACCGACTTGGATCTTTGAGTCTCGTTCAGCAAAATGAACAAACCTTTTTTTCGAGTCTTTTCGTTAATTTTAGCAAAATCAGCATCACGTGACAGCCCCATAAGATGAACGAACGACTCAAAACCCGAAGACTCGAAACAGGTGAACTCATTCCAGTACAGAAGCTAAAGGATGTTGCGCATACGCGACTGAACGAATCACTCTCCGAGACGACTCGTTCTTCGTGAGTCACATTAAAGATTGGTTCAAAATGAACAAATCGATCAAGAACGACCCGTGGACGCGCATCCGAGAGCCTGTGCTACGTGAGCTTTTGTGCTTAAAAAGTATACAAATTTTTATTTTTTGAAAAAATGACCGGTTTTGCTAGATAAGACCCTTCTTCCTCGGCTGGGATAGTTTAGAGCCCTTTGAAGCTGCATTTAAAGTACATTTTGGAAGCTCAAAATTGGGGGCACAATTGAAGTCCATTATATGGAGAAAAATCCTGAAACGCTCTCCTCAAAAACCATAATTTCTTTACGACTCAAGACAGAAAGATATGAACATCTTGGATGGCAAGGGGGTGAGTAAGTAATTTGTAAATTGTTGTTCTGGAAGTGGACGACTTCTTTAACTTACGCAAACAATGCAGATACAGAGGATTTGTATCATTGCATCCTGTTATAGTCTCAATGCTCTGCAATTAAATAGATTTTTAAAAAGGAGTTTCTAATCCTTTATATACTAGTTCTTCAAAGAACCAGACTTTGTAGCCAAATTGAAAGTCTGTACAATAATTAAGCACATACTGTGTTGAATTGAAATTTGATTTTGCTGTCCTTCGGGGGATATTTTTTTTCATTGCAGAGAAACTGAGAGATGCTAAAGAGGAGAACATCAAGATCCATGCCACTCTGGACCAGACCCTGTGCGAGATCAATAATTTCTAAGGAAGACCTGGCGCGGGAGAAAAAAGGCCTCCTCTTCCCTTCCTGACACCCTCATCTCATTTGGTTTCTTTGTCTCTGCACATCTGATTCTTCTGTTTTCCTGATCCCCTTTTCTTTTTTTTTCTGCTGGAGGACGGGCTCACCAAGCCAACCGGCAAAAATGTGGTGCCTCTCTATGTTTCAAAAGTACTTTAATCTTTCCGGAGCACTTATTAAGCTTCACTGCTCATCTCCTCAGAAAATCCCAAGTGATTTTAGGAACAAAATACTATGGTATTCCTAAAGTGTCAAATATTATATGCTAGCCCTAGGGTAGCTTTTTGTTGTTTTGGTCCCTGACCAGAGCTTTACAATTGTGGCTAGTTTTTTTTTTTTTTTTTTTTTTTTTTTTTTTTTCTCCACATATCAGCCAAAACTCTTAATAATTATTTTTCATTTTACCAGAGGCTGACTTACTTAACATTTTGTGCCATAAAAGCCTTCTTGGCAGTCTCGGCTTGGCTTGGCTTTCGATCTGTTGTGATCATGTGATACAGGATGTTTTTTTGCTGGTCTTGTTGGTGCCTGATCCACTGCTCTCCTCTTACCTTTTGACACTCTTCATCCTGCACAAGTTTCTGCTGCCTGTTTTTCGGCGTCACAGGTTTTGGGACCAAAACCACATCATGTGGTGTGTAACAGTATGCACAACCATGCCGCTAGTACCATTGTTTTGTTTTTTTGTTTGTTTTTTTATTATTAAAAACATTTGCTTCCATTTGGAGTTTTTGCATTAATATATGTATTCTTTGTTTGGGTTTAATCCCCCTGCATTTTAACACCAAACTTTACTTTAGCAAACCACTATTTGATATCCTGCACTGTTATGGACTTATGGTGGACATCTTTTGAGCAGAGAAGGCCACGTCATTTTTTTCTTCAGGTGGCCGGTTTTGTTGTTTTTCAGTTTGTTTTATTTGCTTTAAAGAGCCATATTCTACCCAGGGAAGAAAGGTTGGAAGGTTGATTAAATTTTTTTTTTTTTTTCAAAGCAGTTCAAAGCAGTGGCACTGCCAGATTTGAAAGGTCCAAAAGCCGTGCAGATCTAAATATGTATTATGAACACAGTAAATGGGAGCGAAATGTAACACTTAATAGTATAAAGATTAAAAGGGTGAACACATAGTTTTAACTGGAAAAGCCCACAATGATGTGTAATCACTTTGTACTGTCTGTATCTTGTGTAATGATACCTAAATTCTTTTTTAAATAAAGACCATGATTTTTACTGTCACTGAACCCATGTGTTTCTCAGGATCTGGGTCTCTTTTGGTTTTCTTGCACATGCAGATGGTTATTTGTAATTTATTTAAGAATTCTTTGTAGTGTGGTTACCAGACAGAAAGAGAGATACATTTTCAAACAGTCACTGGTATTTATTTCAAGACAAAAATATCACAGTTTGTTTGTTACACTTGTGTGACACTTAGATTCAGTAGTTTTATTTCAAATAATGGTGTGCATGCTACGGTTTAAAAGTTTGGTGAGTAAGATTTATAATCATCAAATAATTCTAAAAATCCTCTGCAAAAATGTTAAGCAGCACAACTATTTTAAACATTGGTAGTAATGAGATATATTACTTGAGCAAAAAATCGGTATATTAGAATTAGTGCTGTCAAATGATTAATTGCATCAAAAATAAAAGTTTTTGTTTACGTGTGTGTACTGTGTATATTTATATGTATATATAAATGCACACATGCATATATATTTAAGAAAAATGTTATAATATGAATATAAATATATATACATGGAATAATTTTTAATATATATGCTGTATGCTTGTGTACTTGTATATACATAAGAAATATACACAGTACACCTGTAAAAAAAACTAATTTTGAATGTGATTAATCGATTGACGGCATGAATGATTTCTGAATCTAAAGTTTCATGTAACATTAAAGACTTAAGTAAAATGGCTGCTGAAATTTCAGCTTTGTCATCACAGGAATAAATATTTTTTTTTAAATATATTAAAGTAGAATACTGTTAATTTAAATTATTAAAAAAAAATAAATATAAAAAAGAGACTTGTTTCAAAAAAAGTAAATTATCTTTTTGACCCCGAACTTTTGAACTGTGTGTATCCGCTTTGTTCTTTAACGCTTAAGTAAGCGTATGGGTGAGACTTCCGGTTCATTAGCCGCTATAGGCAAATTAGGAGAAGAATAACAATGTGCAGTAAACTGTAAAACTGCACTACAAACCAGTGCGTATTAATTAAGATAATACATTAAAATAATATATTAAGACACACCAGTTTGCAATACCAAGCAGCAAAACCAGCTGTTTGGTACAGCTAAAAATAGTTGGACGCCACACCGGAAGCCTGAGCCATAAAATTTACAAATGGCCGCGTCCACTCTTACGGAAAGAGCAAGGTGGATATTTTTTATATATTGTGAAACTGAATAAGCCGTATTTTTAAATTAATTAGTGTTTTGCATGAGTGAATTCAGTAGTGCGGTCTAGAAGAGCGGGTCGTTTTCTGATTTCCACAGGCGGCTTTTCCCCCCAAACAGACAGGGAAGTTTATGGTTGGCCTTCATCACCACAGCAACTGTGCAGGAATCTGGTTTTCTAATGGCCTCGCACCAGGGCGGGTAATCGACTGGCTGCTTTCCACTAGAGGACAATAAAGAACAATGAGCTCCAATATCAGCTGCATGTTGAGTGCTTGTAGTCATGTAAGTATTATGAGAAACTCACTGTTCACAGCAGCCCACTCCGAAAGGCTCGAAACACACACACTGGAAACATTCGTCATCTATCCAGGCCTCCCCGATGTCAAATACACGGCCGTTGTGTTCACAGCTGGCTGCAGAGAAAAGGTGATCATTAACAATTTAAGTCACATGTAACGTTAATATTTACCCCAACCTATGTATTTTTTGTTTATTCCAGTTTACCTTTTGCGTTGAAGTAGCATTCTCCACTGCTGGATACTCCATGACAGAGCTGGAAGATGCTAACCACGCAAAACACAGCTAGTAAAACGTTCATCTCGTTTGTCTGCATGTCTACAAGGAAAAATGGAGGGTAAATTAGCAACTACACATGTATTCTCAGTTGTGTGAATGATTGGATTCAGCTGCTGTGAGCTACCAGTGTGTTTTTAATAGCATGTATAAATTGCATCAAAATAATGTTAAGTCATTTTCACTGACAGGATACTGTAAGTTTACTATTAGGAGCGTTTTAATACATTTTATTGCTACAATGAATGTATGCTTAACCAATACTTACAAGATTGTGTGGTATTGTTGGTTATTTTAAAATAAAGTGTTATATTTAGGCAAATGCAGTACAAAATGGCTCATTGCAGGGCATTAATTAAATGTTTAAAAGGTTTTGCTTTGTTCATGTTATCAGAATGTTAGATCACATTATTGTTGTTGTTACATGGTGGATAAAAATAGCATTTATTCTATGCAAAACATTGACAAGACAGCATTTAACAAAGTGATTTTAAAATTTATTCCTATTTATTATCTCATCTTTTTCTTGTCATTTTTTCCCGTTATTTAGCGTAAAATGGAGCAAATAGCTGTGTATTTTGAATACATCACCAATAGATATTAGGGAAGCCAGATATTATTTAAATGAAAGTTAATAACTTTAATCAAATTGAATATTTTATTGTCATTAAAAGTAGCATTTATTCCATACGAGACATTTACAAGACAGAATGTAACAAAGTGAGAGAAAAAGATTTTTGAAATTGATTCCTATTTATCATCTCATCTTTTTCTTGTCCTTTTTTCCCGTTATTTTTGCGTAAAATGGAGCATATATTTGTATATTCAAAGTAGGGAAGCCAGATATGATTTAAATGAAAGCTAATAACTTTAACCTAATTGAATATTTTGTCATTATAAAGTGGGTTTCATTTATAAAATGTGCAAAAATGTACATGTACAATGGCTTGCCATGGGCCAGTACCCTTAAAGGGATATCTTTGTACATTCTTTACCCCTAAAGCAAGTGTATTAGTAAATAAGAGTAGTAATAAGTGCTCTTATAGTACTATTATGAACACTTTATAGGGGTAAAGAGGGTACAAAGATGAGGGTATTCCCCCAGTGGCAAGCTGTTGTATCCCTGAAAGTACATTGAGTGTATTAAAGGTGCTATACAAATAACGTTTATTATTATTATTTTACATATTATGTTCTTAATGACTTTTGAAATCTGTTTAGCATCACATTGTTAAAGTGATAATGTAAAAAGAAAGACAGATTAGTTTCTTACCTTTCAGGATTCCTCCCTTTTCCCTCTTTTCCTGTTTCCGTCCTCTGTCCTCGTCTGGTGTTTTCTGTCTGGAAGTGTGTTCATGTGTTCTCTCTGATGCTCTGTCACACAGCAGCTTTATATACCTGCATCTCTCTCCTCTCATCTTCACCTCTCCCCCACTCTGTCATTTATGTTTATCCTCACTCTATTCTTTCTGTCTTTGTACACAGAATGTTTTACTGCTGATAAGATGGGTGAACCTAAATTCCTAGGTTTTCTATTATATTATATTTTATTATATTATATTATTTTATATTATAGTGATGTATTTTTACAAGCATAATTGCCAAAAATATTTATATAAATTGGCTTCAGCAACTTAACTTGCATATTTGTACTAAAACAAGTCTTTTGCATTATATTATATTATATTATTCCATGGTCTGTCTGAATACTGGATTCTGGTTGGCTGGCAGGTATGCAGTAAAACCGTTTAATGCACATGTAGTTCCAAATGATTTTAATCACGTTCTATATTAATCCACTGCTTTAATTGATGCACTCAAACACACTCAGAGAGAGAGGTCGGAGATCGCAGATTGCACTGCGCGCACACATAGACTTGTTATCAATGCTTCCCCGCGATTTTCATTAATAAAATAATAATAATTAGCCTAGATTTTAAATGCACTTTGTCCTTTAAATTCCATGCATTGAATGCAATCCTTTAATGCACTGCAAGCTGTTGATTATCCCTTGCATATATTATATTATATTATATTATATTATATTATATTATATTAGATTATATTAGATTATATTAGATTAGATTATAGTGATGTATTTTTACAAACATAATTGCCAAAATATTTTTAATACATTTTGAATCTTTGGCTTCATCAACTTAAAAACATTGCATATTTGCACTAAAACAAGTCTTGTCGTATATTATATTATATTATATTATAGTGATGTATTTTTACAAACATAATTACCAAACATATTTAAATTGCATATTTGTACGAAAACAAGTCTTTTGCATTATATTATATTATATTATATTATATTATATTATATTATATATTATATTATATTATATTATATTATATTATTAGTGATGTATTTTTACAAACATAATTGCCAAACCATTTTTAATACATTTTGAATTGGCTTCAGCAACTTAAAAACATTGCATATTTGCACTAAAACAAGCCTTGTTGTATATTATATTATATTATATTATATATTTTAGAAACATTATTGCCAAAGCATTTTTAATAAATTGGCTTTAGCAACTTAAAAACGTTGCCTATTTGTACTAAAACAAGTCTTGTGGTATTATATTATATTATATTATATTATATTATATTATTTTTACAACTATAATTGCCAGTCAAAAACATTGCATATTAGTACTCTATTGAAGTCTTGTTTCAAGATTGCACTACTTACATGTCTTTTTTCATTTATATGTTGCTTTTTCAGTAGTTACATAATTGTAAAGGTGTCTGCTTCTGGTTTATACTTACCTCATACATTGCCTTTTCAGAGGTCAGAGGTCACATTATAACTTTTAGATTCTGATGATATCTGACTTGACATCGGAGAGGTCACTCACCGGATTGTGTTTAAATCATCAGGGTTGACGTCACTGTCTGAGTCTGCGTGTGTGTGTGTTAAACGGCATCTGTACACACAGTTTTGTCTGCATGCACACAGATAACATGCTGTTGTGTGTTCCATAAACTTGCACTCACATGCAAACATGAGTATTTGACGTCACTAATCGCTCCTGCAACCTCTGTGTGTCTGACTGGATGTATTTCTTTGTCATTCATTAGTGAACATAGAAATCTTTCTGGATGTTTATTGTTGTGGCAGTGAGATGTGGATAAAGTCATTAGCTCAGGGGCTTCAGATAACCGAGTGTAAAGAGATGTTTGGGAAGACAAGATTGTGTTTGTGCAATTGTCTTTTATTGTCTGCCTTGTCTCAATCTTTACAGCGCTGCTAACGCAAACACACCTGCTGCACACTATATTGTTACACACACACATTCATACTAACCTCTCTTGCTACAAAGGCTTTAACCAAATTATACACATAACGGTGTTAGACGGATGTGCACAGAACACATACTTGTTCCTCAAACTAAAACTAAACAGGGATGATGAATGTTTTGGAACTTAAAATAGAATATTATAATAATGTACACTATAATTCAAAAAGTGTTGGGTCAGTGTTTTCTTAATGTTTTTGAAAGAAGTCTTTAATGCTCACCAAGGCTGCATGCATTTGTTTGATCAAAATACTGTAAAAACAGTAGTTGTGTGAAATTTTTACTTGCTCCGAATTTAGAATCCTGTACAAAATTGTAATCCTTTCAATCCTTTTGTACCAGTCTCATCCAGATTTGAAAACCGCATTGTTATTGTTTTAAGCAGTCAGTCCTGCTCTGCTTGGTCTAAACTAATACAATAAAAACTTTTGATTAAATTGGCTTCAGGAAACTAAAAACATTGCATATTTGTACTAAAATAAGTCGTTTTGTATATTAAATACTAAAAATACTAAACTATCTCTTATATTTCCCTGTTCTCATAAACATTGCTCTCAAAACAAAACCTTTCAGTTTGGTTTGAAAACTTCAACGGTTGCCAGCAAAGGTAAGTGCCTTTAAAACTGAATTTTTTATTAAAAATTAAAAACCGGTTTTTGTTTGGTTTGCAATGATCTGTTTCACTAAAATGTTGCATTTGGAAGATTTCATGCATTGAGACTAGAAAAACACAAATTAAGCAATGCTGGCAAGCAGTCACTGTACAGTTCAGAACAAATCGAAACTAACTGAAACAAACTGAATATTCATAACATTTAAAAATTTCATTTTTACAGATGTCTGAGGAAAATCAAAGTGAATGGTAATACTGCATACATTTTAGATACCAGGGAAATCATTTTTGCTCCTTTTCAGTCATGCGGTATCACATGACATCCAAGATAGTTCACATATAAATTTTATCCAGTATATGATGGAGTTGTTATGAAACCTTTGTGAACAGTCCTTTCTGTGCTTGATTTCTGCAGCGTTACAGTGAGAATCGGACATTCACTGAACAAGGCAGAGAAGAACCATGTGACCAGTAGGAGAGAATTGGCTCTGGAGTGTCTTAAAAGACACGCCATACAGTGTAGCCTGGTAAGTCTCAGCTGTTCAAAGACTATTTCATTCTGCTATTTGTAAACCCTATAAACTAATTTTATTATTAATAAAAGCAGTGATACATTAGTGGGTTATTTCATCCTAAACCTGTAAATGAACCTGAATGAATTGCAAAAAAATAAATAAATAAATAAAAAAAACAACAAAGCCAAATTCATTCTTTGTTGACTCCTTACAGAAGAGGGGGCATTTTATATTTAGTTACTTAAAGAGATAGTCATTAATTACTCACCCTCATTCCAAACCCGCAAGACGTTTGTTCATCTTCGGAACATAAATTAAGATATTTTTGATGAAATCCAAGAGCTTTCTGACCCTGCATAGACAGCAACACAACTGACACATTCAAGGCCCAGAAAGGTAGTTAGGACATCGTTAAAATAGTTCATGTGACATCAGTGGCTTAACCATAGTGTTATGAAGCTACGAGAATACAAAAATAACAACTTTATGCAACGATTTCTTCTCTTCTGTGTCAGTCAACACATTTACGACGTTACCATGAAGCATGTGCATGCGTGGATTAACGCACAGGCTTGCCCCCGATTGGCCAGACTATTTTTAGAGGCCAAGCACCGAACTCTCTAGCACCACCACTTGTCCAAAATTTCAATCATTTTATGCTAATAACTTTTGAACCGTAAGGCACAGAAAGAAATTTTTCTTGGCTTATGCCGAGTCAAATGGACACCAAAATTTAAAAATCGTAAGGTTTAGTTTTTTCGCTATTTTTAATAGTTCGTAAAACTTACTTTTTCAAATTCATCCTAGACGGTTTGCCTGATTTTTACCAAAATTGGCTCAGATCATCTTCAGACCATGCTGGCAAAAAGTTAAGGAATGATTTGTCAAATCGTTCTCGAATAATGTGCAAACGAATTGTATGAAAAGCGCACAAAAATGGATGTGAGGCTATATTTCTGCAACGGTTTGGCGTATTGGGACCAAACTTGGTGTGTGTTATAACAAGCATGGTCGGAGGCTACCTGCAGTGTTTCGGCGCAGTGCCACCTAGTGGTCAGGAGATATGAAAAATGGCAATTTTTGCTTATAACTTCTCAATGGTTTGACCAAAATTGGTCTCTTTTGGAGGAGCATAACGAGTCAAACCATACCCAATTTTCCCATGTCAGCCATTTTGGGTGTCGGCCATTTTGAATTTTGTCATAAAATGCTATATTTTTCGAACGCATTGACATATTGTTATGAAATTTGGTATGTGTCTCCGGCACCTTGCCCTGACAGTACTCAAAAAGTTTGGAGCCAGCATCACCTTGTGGTTAAAAGTTATAATAAAATTTTGAAAAATGCTAATAACTTTTGTTTAAATTAGCATATTGTAATGAAACTGGTCTTGATATATTCCTTGGGTCATGCTGAGAACATTGATATCAATTATGCCAAAATTGGCCAAACTTTCTGTCCGCCATTTTTAATAATGTTGAAAACCTACTTTTTTGAACTCCTCCTAGACTGTTGGTCCGATTTTCACCAAAATCAAGTCAGATCATCTTCAGACAATGCTGGCAAAAAGTTATGGATTTTGTGTCGATATACAAAACCGTTTTCATTTAGCGCATCAACGAATTTGCTGGAAAGATGCCAAAGTGTATCTCAGGCTGTATCTCTGCAAAGCTTTGACACATTGACACCAAATTTTTTATGTGCCAATGTCACCTCACACTGACCACGTAATCTATTTGTCAAAAGTGATAAGCCACTGAATCATATTACTAGTGGTTGTATTTATGATTTTTCAGCCATTTTGACTAAAATCATCTTAAAATGGTTTTAATTACTCATTGCTGCAGTTGGTCAAGAATTTGTGCGATCCTTAAATCGAAACCGAAAGTAAAATGTGCATGCGCATTCAAACGCGATTTTAATACCCCACGTTTTTAGAGCGACTCACTGATTTGCACAATTTAGGCTACATACGATATCTTGACTGTTAATAGTATGTAGGCTATAATAGGTTGTGTAGTTGCCTATAGCTCTGTATCATGCTTCAAAATTTGGCCTCTATTTGCACTTTGAACATTGAGAGAGTAGCCTACTTTGATTATGGCTGCACTTATAAAGTGGGCACACTGGGAATGTAGAGATAACACTGTAGGATTGGTTGTTTCAATGTGTATGCATGTATGCCAGTTCACCTTACTATTCGTGTGTGGACCATGTATGGCATTACATTTCTCCAGTAAAGCATAATGATTAAATGAGACCTCCACTTCCAGAACAAAAATTTACAGATAATGTACTCACCCCCTTGTCATCCAAGATGTTCATGTCTTTCTTTCTTCAGTTGTAAAGAAATTATGTTTTTTGAGGAAAACATTTCAGGATTTTTCTCCATATAATGGACTGATATGATGTTTGGAGTTTGAACTTCCAAAATGCAGTTTAAATGCGGCTTCAAACGATCCCAAATGTGGTTGTAAATGATCCCAGCCGAGGAAGAAGGGTCTTATCTAGCGAAACGATCAGTTATTTTCATTTAAAAAATACAATTTAAATACTTTTTAATCTCAAATGCTCATCTTGTCTTGCTCTTCCTGAACTCTGTGTATTGTGGCTCAAGACAGTTAGGGTATGTCGAAAAACTCCAATCGTATTTTCTCCCTCAACTTCGAAAATCATTTCAGAATCATCCTACATCACTGCAGAAGTTCCGACCCAGTCTTTGCAAAGTGAACATGCAAAGATGATCAAACACCCTTAACAAAAAAGGTAAAACAGCATTATAGGATGTTTTTGAAGTTGAGGGAAAACATGAGAATTGAGTTTTTCGACATACCCTAACTGTCATGAACCGGAAAAAACTGAATTCAGGCAGAGCAAGACAAGATGAGCGTTTGACATTAAAAAGTATATAAATTGTATTATTTGTATGAAAATAACTGATCATTTTGCTAGACAAGACCATTCGTCCTCGGCTGGGATCATTTACAACCACATTTGGGATCATTTGAAGCCGCATTTAAACTGCATTTTGGAAGTTCAAACTCGTGGCACCATAGAAGTCCACTGTATGGAAAAAATGGTGAAATGTTTTCCTCAAAAAACATAATTTCTTTACGACTGAAGAAAGAAAGACATGAACATCTTGGATGACAAGGGGGTGAGTACATTATATGTAAATCTTTGTTCTAGAAGTGGACTTCTCCTTTAAGGGGGAGCCTCACACAAAGAGCAGCCTAGGGGCCCCTGACCACTTTAATCTACAGGGTCAAAAAGCTCTCAGATTTGATCAGAAATATCTTAATTTGTGTTGTGAACATGAGCGAAGGTCTTACAGGTTTGGAACGAGATGAGGGTGAGTAATTAATGGCAGAATTTTCATTTTTGGGTGAAATAACCCAAAATATCTGCTGAAATATTTGTGAAATATCTGCCATTTATTGTGCTCTTTACAGGAATCGCACTGGTGGCTTCAGGAGGAAGTGAAAGAGCGATGTTAGGTTTGTTAGGTTTTGTTAGGTTTGCATATTAAAAAGATATAAATAGTTTGACCAAAAATAACTGTTTTTGATTTTCATGTATTTTAAATGTATTCATTTCAGCAATGTTGCAAAATATAAAGATATCTGTTCTTTTTAGAGATCATTTGGGGTGAGTCTTCAGACATAAAACAAACATTTAGTTACATTTCTCAGAAACTGAGAAAACCTGCTATGTTGTTTTGAGGAAATCCAATGGCAACATCAAGCTCAGATTCATAACAGTGGTTTTCATGGCAGCATATTAGTGAATAACAGGCTGCTTTTAAAATTCCACATGTTCTATTACCTAAATAAAGCTTGTAGGTGAATGAAGACTGTGGGTAATGTGTGCTATTCAGTGCATAATTAAATTATGCTATATATTTCAGGACATCTGCCACAAGAAAAATATGAGAACTTCATCACCATGTCAAAAGAAATGAAGAAGAAGACTGTTAAGGAATATACAAAATTTGTATGCAGTCATTCTGGAAACTGACATGTGAGTTTTTCTTTTATGTGCCTAGTATACTCAAAACCCTCTTTACTTATCTTTTCTGTATTTAGGCGTTCAACTGCTACGCTAGTCCTAGGTTTGTCACTCAGCCCCTGCACTGCAGTACAATTCTCTGGTCTCTCTAGATCAATAATTATCAAACAAATGTTGAACTTTACCCTTTGGGTAGCTATAATTGACTGTTTTAATAGATGATATTAAACGTTTGAAGAATAACTATATGACCTTCCAATGGCCCTACCCCAGTAACCGGATCGGGCAACTACCGGAGAAAGCTGGAATGAACATCAAAAATAACAAGGAGAACTTTCTGACAGAGATTGGGAAAATCGTTCAAAGGAACACACTGCATTACTATTATTCTGTTTGTTGATTCTCCGGTGTAGTTTATTATGTCACAATAAAAATTCACTGGCTTTTCTAGTTCTTGGCCATTAGATGGCAGCAAAGAACAAGAGGTTAGAATGAGAGGGTTTGTTTGAGCTGATAGACACACAAAAATCAGCATATAAAAACATTTTGTTTTTGTTATTTTGGTCATGGGTATGAATATAGGCCTACTAATGCAAGTTATTAGCCTTTAATATCTCTACAGTAAATCGGTGGAGGACTTCTTTTATTCAAGTTTTATTAAAAAGAGTTTCTCCAACACCCTTTGGCATGAAACATGATGCAGCAATTTGATCTTCAGCCGAAGTACACACATACCAAAAATAATCTGTTACCAAGTTGTAACTTTATTATTTACAGCTTTTTTTCCCTCTATGTGTCCTTTAGTTCATCACCTGTATTTGTGTGAAGTTGTTATAGATTAGTGCACCAGATTCAAACAAAAAGGAATATTTAGAAATATTTTTGCTGTTGTTTTATATTATATATTTGGAGTTGATTTCCATTATAATTCACTTTATAAATCATTTATAATGTTATTTTACACAGACAGGGAATGGGGTTTTGGATAGGGAATAAGTAATAAGCACAGAAGTAGAATTCTTAAGAATCAGATCTTTTGTCTTTTGGTAATAGCATAGTACAATTTAGCAACGTGTTGTAATATAAAGTATATGACATTTTAAACACTATCATGTCATCCACTGAGCAGTGATGAAGATGCAAACCTACACAACTGATACTGAAGCAACTATCATGATTAATCAAAATGTATGCATGCTTTCATTTTTCATTTCAGTAGTCTTCAGTTTTCTGTGGAGTCTCTATACATTAGCATACTCTTTTAGCAGATGATTTTAACCAAATAATATGACAATTTATAATCAAAAACTTATTTATAAAACAATTTAAGGTTACATCATAAGGGCTACTGCAGAGATGCAGGTAGTTCAGTTTCTGGAAGCAATGTACATGTCCACCATTTTAAAGCTGTTGAATGGTAGTTACAAATCACACTGACTTTTCCTTGAGAAAAGCCCTTTTCAATTAGATAATCTGTTGTTTAATTTAGAATTCCTGCTATAGAATGCTGTCTTGAATTCAGACTGCTGGTATTCTGTCCCAATTATACTTTAACTGTAATTTGAATTTGAGGGCAAAGCTCCCTGCAACAAAAAGAAAATACAGATATTAAAATGAATTCAAACTCTGAGCTCAAGATTAATTCATGTTGGTGATGAGTATTCCTATCATGTATAGATTCATATAAGTAATTAGAAGGAAGAAATTCTTCAAAAACTCACTTTAAGGTAGGTTCTTTCTTGAGGTCTTCTGCAGTGACCTTCACAAAGGCACAGACTGGACTATGATCCTGAAGCTTCTGTTTAAAGCCATTAATTTCTTCACTCCATTTAGGTTTTTGACCTTAAAAGATCAAGAGAGAGAACTATAAACATCTGTTCTTTAGTAGTTTTTTTTTTTTTTTTTTACCTAAGCCTAAAGCATACTTAATTTAACATTTACTGATGCTCATGAAGCCAAAATGCTATCTTAACTATCTTTATCACAAAACAGTTGTGGATCATCCAGGTAATGACACACAGTATTAAGATCCAAGGGAATGTAAACTTTTGAATGGGGTCATCAGTTATTATTACAGTTATCTTATGGAGCATGTGTAAACATCTGCTATGTGAAATAGTGTGTGTCATTAATGTGTATTATTAATATAATCAAAATATTCTAGAATTGTTACATTTTGTAGAATAATTTTCTCACACAGTATAAGTGGGTCTCTACACATGAAAATATTTAGATGCTTAATTTTCAGTTTATATTTTTTTTGGGGGGGACCTTGTTAAACATAGTCAAATATATACCCTCGATGTCACTCTTCTCCTTCTCCACGGCCGCAATGCTATTACTCAACCCCGCCTATGAAACACAAAACAGAGGCAGATGGTAAGAAATGAGAACAGAGCTAAACTATATTTGATACGTGTCACGTTTCGTAGCTAAAGATGCCAAAACAAAACAACCAAATAAATGAATACATATACAAGACTGCTTGCGACCTGTTTTAATTATTCACTTTAACCACTGTTTGAACTGATTGACAGTAATGTTGTGTATCCTTGTGTTACTGACAATTCAGCAGTTGTTAGTATGAGTGCCATTGCTTTCCACAGCCCATTTCAAACAATATGAAAATATTTTACAGCACTATGTGTAATATACATGCATACAATTATGCACATTTTTATGCACCATATTTTTTTCCACTCACTATTGAATCCTTGCACGCTTTAACATTTTTGTCCTGTTCCTCCTTAGCTGAGTTCAATTTCCCGACCTCATCCTGAAGTCCCTTGACCTCCTTATCCACGTTGTCGATTTCCTGCTGTGTGTGTTCAACTGCTAAACCAAAGTTATTTTTATCCAGTTCTTTTTCTCTCACCTCTGACTCTACGAACTCTACTTCATTTGATAGTTTGCTCAGCAATTCCTTTTTAAACTGTATATATCCCACCAAGCCCATGATCCCAAATATTAATAAACACAGGATCAGGGACCAGCATGATTTCCTCTCCATAATCAGAATGTAAGTGTTTGGTCTCTAAAAGAAAATACAAACAGAAAAACTATTAGTCCTAATGTCACATAAAAATAATAATACTAATAATTACAGTCATAATGACTTTTTTAAGTTATTTATAGTAATCAAACCTTTTAAAAATGTGTTACATAAAATTATTTGATTATTATTATTATAAATAGTCTCATTATTTTACATCCCTGTTTGAAAACAAACAAACAAACACACAAACAGCCTGGTTAACAAGTCTAGCTAGTCGCCCCGCCTCGCTAAACTGTTCTTAACTCTCTAAGTAAGGCCCAAACACCTTTAAAACCAGAAAATATAAAACTCATTTGGAGCCACTTTCCATACACATTTGTGCAGAACACATTTGTGTCGTATAATCTTTTGTCTTACAGTGAACTAGTCGATAATTATTAGACGAACAGTGGCGTTCATTTTCATCTTTTACTATAAAAAATCTCTTTTTCTCGTCGTACTTAAGTGCCCCTCAGATCCGAATGCGATTTCACCTGAGGGAGACTACAAGTGCCAGACCCCCGCGATTTCGCCTTTGCCTAAGTGAGGTTTGTGCACGCCATTGTACAAATGTATCGACATACCAAAGGCTTGTTACACATTTTAGCACTACATATGGCCTACAAGAGCATGAATGTTTCATTCAGAAAATAAAACTCACCTTACCAGGAGCAGTACGCACACTCCAAGAGTATCCTGTTTGCTGCCACAAATAAAGGGTTGGTTCAGAGAGGATAAATATTGAAACTGTCAGTGAACACAGGATCACAGAAGAAGCATAAAAAGACTACGAGTGAAATAAATAGTTTCCCTACTAGCGAAATTGTTACTTTTCCTTCTCAGACATTCACAGACGACCAGTCTGACCAGTTAAGCAAGTTTCATCTGTTTTTTTTTTTTTCTTTATCCAATGGAAGGCTAGGTGTTTGATTTAAATAAAGAAAAAAATCATGTTGGATTATCACCACACATCAGATTACCTTTTTTGTTAAATATTTAGTGGTGTCTATGGGAAATTGTTCAGGTCTGACTGAATTTTCCTCCTTTGAACAGTTTATTATCCTTTGAATTGATGCATGTACGCTGTCTGTAAAACCCATATGCTTCCTTAAACTGTAACGAGACTAGCATTAGCTAAGAAGGATATTTACATTGTGTACACAAGTGGGAATGAACAACACACGTCCGGTTGGCATACGGCCTGATATATTACTTCCTAAACCACCCGTACTATTTCTCACTTTGATACTTCCAACAGAAGCCGAGAAGCTTGCAGGGAACACATTCACCTCAGGCCTGCCATCTTTAAGTCACAGATGACAGCTCACTCCATTCACAGTGTGTAGACATTCAGATCAGTCCACTTCAAATTACTATGAAGTTTATTTCAGAGTGTATTTTACATTCCAAAATGTCATTCTAGAAACTGAAAAAGCAAATAAAACTATTCTTTTGCTGATAGCTTTCTAAATCCTTCCATAAATATTCCAGTGTTTTTCAACACTGCTTGCCCAATGGCTTGAGTTGATACTTGGCCTTATCTGTTTGATCTATAAATGCCTGAAGGGCGGTGTATTCATAAAGATAGTTTAAAAGAAATGTTTATTTTTGCAGTTCCTTTCTGTGGCGCTAGTGGCGCACAAATGATATGTTGACGTTTTAAATTTAATTCGGTGGAAATGTAAAGCTTAGAGACTGTCACAATGTGATATTAAGCCTAAATTCCTACCACTACGATTTGTTTTGGCCATTGTAACTTGCTGTCCCACAACACTGCTTCATACATGAATGTTTTGCAGTTGGATCCAAAAACAGTTTTTGTCGGTTTGTAATATGAAACTCACCACATTCTTTATCCCTAGGGCTTGTGGACTTAACTGGTTCTTCTAACTCTTACTGTCAGGTATGTATTGTGATGATCTACACCACACCTTGTTTTGCTTTCAGAAACTGCAATTAAAACAGGGTGTGCATTAAAGTCTGGATGCTGCATTCCTGATAACTGATAAGTATGAGAATCAGCTTTCCTGTCACGTTTTAAAACTTGCTTTCTCTTTAATGTCATTCAGCATTGTCTGTTGCAATGATGTGATATTTAATTGTTTAATATCCATTTAAATCCTTTACAAAATTGGGGTTCCCAATCAAAAATGACAAGCCTTTTAAATCTCTCATTATGCCATATTATCACCAAATCTTGTATGCAGTCTTTTTTTGTTTTTCTTGTTTTCTTTCGGTTAGCACAGGTTTTGTATTTCTTTTTGGAGCTAACTCATTGTAGGCCTAAGCTTAAACACCTTATTGTACCTATAGAGTTAAAAAAGCATTATTTGTGGATAATATTGGCAGTGTTCACTCAAACCGAGGTGTGTAGTTTCAGATCATTGAGGCCTATGTTGAATCAGTTCCAAAAAGAAATGCAAAACCTTTGTTAATTTGGGGACAAAAAAGTTTAAAAAAATAAATCCAATATTTAGTAAAGCGATACAAGAAATGTACATGCAATTTACAGTCAAAACGAAATTTATTCAGAGACCTTCAACATTTCTTGCATTATCACAGTTTAGAAAATGGTAAATAAAATATGACAAGAACATATATGACATCTTGATAGTGGCATCCTTCTGTTAGACTGTCTCACAAATGAATTAGGCCTTTAAATTTAAGTACACAATTAAATAATACCAGTGCATAATTTTGTTGAGTTTGTGGTGTAAAATGGTTATATTAGCAATTAAAGAAAAACACTTGGTCAGGTCAAAGTGTCTGAAAATCCCAAATTTTTATTAGTTTTACTGGTAGTCCACTGTATGAGGAATTTTTTGGTATAATATGTTTCAGTTTACTTTATTTTGCTATCCTAACTTACATAAATGAACTGTAGTGTTCTGCACACATTAGTAAAAAAATATCAAAAAAATATATATTTTATAAAAATCCTCTCTGGGTCAAAATGACCAAAACATAACGTGAGAGTTTTATTAAGTTAGTAAATGATAAGTATTTTGGGTAAACTGTTAATTAAATGACAGTAATAAGTAGTTGTTTCTAATTTTAGATGAATGATGACAGTTCCTTTACCCCTGCAACTGAACAATGACATTGAAATTCACTGGTCTGGAAATATCAAGTTCACTGAAAAAGTACATCAAATATCACACTCACTGCTACTGAGCAGATGGCGGACACGGTAAGTGAGTTTTATCTGTTAATGTTACAAGACAAATGTTTGGAAAGCCCCTGATATTTATGTAATGCCTTCAAGTCTGTATTTCTAAGGTAAACAGGAATGTGCAACACTGGAATGAAATGATGAATGATTATCATGATCTACAGATGACAGATACCAAAGTCAAAACTCTTATTGTCTGGATGCAAACTAACCTACAAGTTATCAACACGATATTGCACCACTAGAGGGCAGATGAATCCCACCACCCAGTTTGAAGGCCAGTATCATACCCATTGTAAGTGCAAAATCATATCAGTTGGCTCAACACATCCTCTTTTTGCTGCAGTGTAGTTTCCCCGAAGAAACCATATTAAGATTTTCATATTAAGAAGGCAATTTTTAATGTGGGAACGCTGAACTAAAGCATTTAAAATAATCTTGTATAATCTATTATTGTTTCTTAAGGTTCCAATAGTTGTCACTTAACTGTTATGTAATTTAAATTATTTACCCAACAGAGCTTATCTATATTGACAGTTTTTTCAGTCTTGGTTAATAGGAAGATATGTATTTCTTTGACGCACAAGCAGAGCATGAATTACGTAACCAGACTTTTTTTATTCAGTGTATTTTCCCAGTATCCAGCCTTTTTATTCAGAGAAACATATATGAGCAAGCACTGCGTTGTGGAATATGCATGTATCGCTGATGATAACCCTATCTGTTAATGGATTTTGTTTGTTCATGCTTCTATTTGGGTTTCCTACCAAAAAGAGTTTCCTACAGCTGATATGATTCATTTCTGTGATTAGTGTATCTTAACAATGTTTTTAATCCAGCGTTCACTAGGTCAACCACATGCCATCTTCAAAGTAACTCAACACTTTGTTCACACACTTGAACATACAGTCTGTTGTGTGGTGTAATTATTGTAACTTGTTGAAAAACCAACAATAATAATTATGCTGAGAAAGTCATATCTGATGACATTATGTGTACGTCTGTAAGATGTAGCCTACTTTACACCAGATAATCACCAACAAAAACATAAAGTTTAAAAAACGTATAGTCAAACAATTAGGTTTCAAAGAGAATTCAGTATGGAAAAAAAATCCAAAAATTCAAACTAAAGCTTTCCTTTGTTTTCGTATTCTGAGTGCAAGTAGAATAGCAGCTATATTTCTAAACGCAAGTAATATTACATCATTTACTTAGATTGTTACACTGCATTATGTTCAATTACGCAACATTGTGACTCTTATCATAGTTTATGTTTTGTCCTTTCCTAAAACAAACAAAATATGAAAACACTAGTACCTTCCTTTGCCAACACTGCAAAACATCAAATCTGTGTTGTGGCGTGGATATCAGTAACTCCTTGTAACATCAGTAAGCTTTGATGAACTTCAGGGTTTTTCTGTTGAGATTTGTACATAATGTTGATAAGCATCACAAGATAATATGACCATAAAGTTTTCAGTCCGCCTCTTTAAATATAGATGAGCTCTCATAGCCCATCACAGTCCAACTTGGCTCAAATCTTCATTTCACTTCAGGAGAGAAGCTACAGTATTATGGAAATGAAAACTACATTCAGCATCATTCTAATTCTTCAGTTAACTTTAGGAGGTACGGCTTGCAAACATTTACTATACCATTTTTTTTTATTCATTATTTTATTGCTATATTTATTGATTTGTTTTACTAATTTATTGTGCTCTTTCCACAGCAGAAGGAAGAAATATTGACCCTCCTGTGCAACTAGAGCCATATTTCCCTCCTGCCAAACCATCACTGGAAAACCTCAATGCGGTCTGTGTTCATGGCAATGGCCGGCCCAGATATCCTGCCAGCTGCCTCCCGTCTTCAGGTTATGGATACATTCGTCGTGCAGGAACTGCAGTAAACAGAGTAGAAGCGTGGTTCAGTCAGTGCTGCCAGAGAGGTGTAGCACAAGGAGACCAGCAGATTCTCTGCTGCGCCAAACAGGCGGTGAGTACAGACTGAGAACAGACACACTGATTGAAGACAGTTTGTTACTAGCAATAACCACTCATTAAACACCACACATTATAATCTGATCTCTGTTTTCCTTGTGTTTGCAGTGGGAAACTGCCTTGTCCCATTTCTGTATTGAGGAACACGGCACCATGACTTTGGTCCATGAGTGCTGTGAGAAGAAGGGAGAAGAACGGTGGAACTGCTTTGAGAAACAGGCTCCTAACCCTTCATACCAACCTCTGTCTGGTTACACTGCCCCTGTAATACCACCTGACAGGATTTTCACCTGGGACCCAAACACCTGTTAATGATATGATTATTCCTGAATGCCGTATGAGAACCTGAGTGCTTTTAACAGCATAATCCCTGTCAGTTAACAACTGTTAGTGCATGTGTACAAAGACTTAAATAAATGTATGAAGATTAAACAATGAGTAAATGTGTCCTTATTTCTTCCTTCAATATCTCAGTTTAGAAAGCTAAAACCTATATACTGACACCTGTGATTTTCAACTAGCTGCAGTGGCTGAATGCGGTTTACCGTGGGGGAATCAAAACCCCAGAACTGCTAAGAGCCGTGGCCTAATGGTTAGAGAGTCTGGCTTGTAACCCAAAGGTTGCAGGTTTCGAGTCTCAGGTCTGGCAGGGATCGTAGGTGTAGGGAGTGATTGATCAGTGCTCTCTTCCACCTTCAATACCACGACTGAGGTGAGACCCTTGAGCAAGGCACCAAATCCCCGAGTGCTCCGCAGCAATAAGACTGCCCACTGCTCCAGGTGTGTGATCACGGTGTGTGTGTTCACTACCGTTCACACTTGGATGCACGCATACAAATTCTGAGAATGGGTCACCATACTTGGCCACATGTCACTTCCTTTCTGTTTATTTTCTTTGCTTTTCCTTTCCTTTCCATTTCCATTATAATATGGGACTATACATAAGTGCAGGAGAGATGACATTTATAGATGGCAACATATATGCCCTTTGATATACCAAAGTAATGGCCAGCAAGATGAAAAAATAAAAAGAGATTTGATTCTCAGTAATAAAAGGTGAACCAGGTGAACTACTGTGAGACCTGTATTTTTAATTTTATGTAACTGTATAGTAAACTAATGCAGGGTTAGTTGTAACACACATGGTTTTCCACACATTTTCACACATGCTAACATAAAAAAACTTCAAGTATTTACTGCTTTCCACATATAAAACCATATACACTATAAAAAATGCTGGGTTGAAAACAACCCAACTTGGGTTATTTGGCAACCATGCGCTGGGTAAATATTGGACAGAACACATGCTGGGTTAGTTTAATGTTTTTACCCAGAATGATGGATTGTTTTAAGTCAGCTATTGTTTAAAAATTGTTATATTGCTGGCTTAAAATAGGCTGGAAATTAAAAATCACACACAGAATTATAGAGGCAACTGCAATAATTGTGACCCTGGATGACTAAACCAGTCATAAGGGTCAGCTTTTCAAAATTTAGATTTATACATCACCTGAAAGCTGAATAAATAAGCTTTCCATTGATGTTTGTTAGGATAGGCTAATATTTGGTTGAGATACAACTATTTTAAAACCTGGAATCTGAGGGTGCAAACAAATCAAAATATTGAGAAAATTGCCTTTAAAGTTGTCCAAAAATTAAGTTTTTATATATTTACAGTAGGAATTTTACAAAATATCTTCATGGAACATGATCTTTACTTGATTTCCTAATGATTTTTGCGATAAAAGAAAAATCTATAATTTTGACCCATACAATGTATTTTTGGCTATTGCTACAAATATACCCCAGCGACTTAAGACTGGTTTTGTGGTCCAGGGTCACAATTAAAAGATGAACATTTATTATTAAGCAAGAACACCCATGGACAAAAATATATGACAAATTGAATTTATTTGGGTGAATACAACATAGTTTATGATATTTTATACCATTAATCTCGTTTAACAATCATTTTAAAAATAAAAAATATGAAACATTTAAAACTAGCAATTTAATGTAAGTGTGTTCAACCATTCTCTGCAATCACTTTTCACCAAAATGGTGCTAATTTTCATGTCAGTGTGTTAGCAAAATCTGAGCCGGTAATGGGCTGCTGTTTACCGGGGAAACTGCGAACCTCAGACCGCCGTCATAAACAAATAGTACTGAGATTAGAGAACATATTTTAACATCAAACCCAGTAAAAAAAAATAACTACTGAAAAAAATTAGTTACTGAAAAACTACCCAGCACCTGGGTAAAAAAAAAACTTTTTTAAAAATAACCCAATGAAATGACCCAACAAACTGAACCCAGCATTTGGGTAAAAAAAAAAATAAATAACCCAGCATTTTTTTAGAACGTATTTGCAAGTGTGAAATTAATGTGGAAAAAATTATACCCTAAACCCAATGTGGATATGCACAAAATCAGAAAGTCAAAAGGTTGTGCCTCACTCTCCCTATTACGTTTTGCCAAGCTTTATCATGTTTCCAGTATTTTACGCGAAAGTAACAGGTGATGTGTTTAGGGAGGATAATGGACTGACTTAGCAAAGCGTAGCTTAAAAAATTTGCACAGATAAGCTGTGCATGGCACAGAAAAGTATCATATCAGCTATGAGAAATCTATTTCTTCTGACCATATTGTTAATAGCAACTCATGGGCAAGTAACACGTAAGTAGATTACGGTTCACGGAACACAAATTGTGCTTATCTTCAACCCTATCCTAAAACATTGAGCTTATTCATACATTTTATCTAATTAAAATGGCTTGGTCAACTGCATGAGAGAAATACTCCCATGGCTTCTTGCAAAACAGCCAGTTCTAGTGGTAATAATGTGATGCGTCATGCATGAGGAACTGCATTGAGAAAATAATAAAATATCTTGATGTATCCCACTGCTGGCAGCAAAATAAAGCAAGACAAATAGCAATTTCAGAATGAAATTCTGAGAAATTGTTTGAAGTGTAGGGTATTGAAGCTCCCTCCAGTGCAGACTTAGCAGCTGCTTACCAGTTTGTTATTTCCCAATAATGAAATTGTGAACAAATGAGCAACTGCTAAGAAATGCCCAATAAACTGTTTATTTAGTTGTTTTACTTGTTTAGTTAAGTTTCGGATTTTTGGCTGTATTATAGTGGCATATGTATTTGTCATAGTTTAACAGTTTAAACCTGCTATATAGAAACATTGTTAGTTATTATAGTCATTTTAATTAAATAAATAATATTTGTTATAATTATATATAGTAATTGCATTATTTGGTCATATGAAAAAAATACAAATTTAGGCCCCAATGCAACAAAAGTCAGTTCACCTTTTATTACTGACATTAATTTTTTATTTTTACATCTTGCAGCCATGGTATATTAACAGGCATTCATGTTACCATCTATAAATATATACAATCCCACATCTGTGCTTCACTGTCATGAATATTCCAAAAAAAAAAAAAAAAAAAAAACTTCTCATACTTGATATGCAAAATGACATTGAAAAATACATAGTAATGAACTGAGTGCTGCTAAATCAAATAAAAACATTCCTGGCATTCAGGAATAATCATATCATTTACAGTTGTTTGGGTCCCAGGTGAAAATCCTGTCAGGTGTTATTACGGGGGCAGTGTAACCAGACAGGGGTTGGTATGAAGGGTTAGGAGCCTGTTTCTCAAAGCAGTTCCACTGTTCTTCTCCCTTCTTCTCACAGCACTCATGGACCAAAGTCATAGTGCCGTGTTCCTCAATACAGAAATGGGACAAGGCAGTTTCCCACTGCAAAGACAAGGAAAACAGAGATCAGATTATAATGTGTGGTGTTAAATCAGTGGTTAGCACTAATAAAAAACTCATACAGTGTGTCTGTTCTCAGTCTGTACTCACCGCCTGTTTGGCGCAGCAGAGGACCTGCTGGTCTCCTTGTGCTACACCTCTCTGGCAGCACTGACTGAACCACGCTTCTACTCTGTTTACTGCAATTCCTGCACGGCGAATGTAGCCATAACCTGAAGATGGGAGGCAGCTGGCAGGATATCTGGGCCGGCCATTGCCATGAACACAGACTGCATTGAGATTTTCCAGTGATGGTTTGGCGGGAGGGAAATATGGCTCTAGTTGCACTGGAGGATCAATATTCCTTCCATCAGCTTTGGAGAGAGCACAATACATTAGTACATCAAATCAAGCAAATATAGCAATCATTTATTTCATGAAAAAATATGATATGTTAAAAGTTGTATGTTAACTCTGGTAAACAAAAGCTGAATATTTTTATGTGAAAAGAAGTGTGTGTGTACAAAATATTTTATCTCCTTCTAAGCTTGTAAAACTATACTTTGTCAATTGTTACATGCTATTGTTATCATTATGAGTCTTATGTTCTTTTCAAAACCTGAAATGTGTCCAATATAGAAAAATATTTAGTATTTTGCAGCCATACCTCCTAAAGTTAACTGAAGAATTAGAATGATGCTGAATGTAGTTTTCATTTCCATAATACTGTAGCTTCTGTCCTGAAGTGAAATGAAGATTTGAGCCAAGTTGGACTGTGATGGGCTATGAGAGCTCATCCATATTTAAAGAGGCGGATTGAAAACATAACAGTCATATTATTTTGTGATGCTTATCAACAGTGTGTACAAATCTCAACAGAAAAAGGCTGAAGTTCATTAAAGTTCACTGATGTTACAAAGAGATATCCAACCACAACACAGATTAGATGTCATGCTTTATTTAGTGTTTTTATATCTTGTTTGTTTTAGTAAATGGTCTTGGGGAAAATAGAACTATGACTCATAATGTCATAATGTTGCATAATGAAACATAACATAACATAATGTAATGTAATAGTCCATGCAGATGATGTGATATTACTTGAACGTAAAAACAGCTGCTATATGTGTGTGTGTGTGTGTGTGTGTATGTATATACACACACACACACACACATACACATAAACACATACATATAAACACATACATATATATTTGCTGTGTTAACAACAACCGGGAAATGAAAATGATATACAATAATGCAGGTTAGCTTTTGCAATTCAATATTTATGAGTTTCAGCAAAACTTTTAGCATTATTGTGCTCTAGCAACATTACCAAAGCTATAATACAGTTAAAAGTATATGACTTCTTTCATTCTTTAAAAGTAATACATTAAAAATTGGCAAAAATCTGTGTAATTACATACTGTACAACAATGAAAGTGACATGACATGCAGCCAAGTATGGTAACCTGTGTTCAGAACTTGTGCTCTGCATCCAAGTGCACACACACCAGTAAGGGGTTCAGCACCTTGCTCAATCTTATTTATTTATTTATTTATTTTCTGTACTTATTTACCCACTGCCACCACCATTTCGTCATAAATGACTTTAGAGATTGTAGTGTCAAGCTGAGTGTGGATATTGTGGGTACTGAGTTGTGGGTATTGAAGGTGGAAGAGAGCGCTGTTTATTCATTCCCCCCACCTATATTTCCTGCTAATACTAAGAATCGAACCCATGACCTTCGGGTTACAAGCCCGACCCTCTAACTATTAGGCCACGCATGCCATGTGCCCTAGTGTACATATATCAAACAATCAAGTTCGCAGTGCTCTTCTTTCTTAGTCTATATGCCTTAGCCACCAGCAGAGTGCTCTGATAGGGGCATGTATGGGGGCAGTTGTGACCTAATAGTTACAGAGTTTGACATGTAACCTGAAGGTTGTGGGTTCAACCCAATACTGTCAGAAAATATACGTGGAGGGGGGAATGAATGAACAGTGCTCTTTTCCACCTTTAATTCATGACTGAGGTGCCCTTGAGCAAGGCATCTAACCCCCACTTTTTTCCCTTATGTAACGCCATATTTAAACAGGCAAATTAATTAGGGCACAAGCACCAGTGGTGCGAGGAGCCTATTGTAATTGCTCAGTTTCTTCTTCCTCCTCTTCTCCAAAATGAAATGCATTTTTGAAGGCCTAAACATGCTTGAAAACTCATCTCTGGTGAAAAAAACAGCATATGCTGGTAGGTATGTTTTGATGCTGGTTTATGCTGGTCTATGCTGGTCCTTTGCTGGTCCTTAGCTGGTCATGTTGGTCAGCATAAACCAGCTAAGGACAATCAAAAACCAGCAAAGGACCAGCCTAAACCAGCATCAAAACATACCTACCAGCATAAGCTGTTTTTTTCAATAGGGATTAAACTTTGCACACATGCCAAAAGTGGTAAAAATGTACATCAGATAAGGGTTTCAGAAGTGGGTGTGGCAAAATGGCTTGATAAAGCCACCAATAACATTTCAACAAAGTGCCCCTTGAGCTATCTTTTACATACATGAATGAAATTAGGTAGAAACATGTAACACACCAATACCTACAAAAAAAGTCCCTCGGTACAAAGTCCAAAACCCAACAGGAAGTCTTTTATTTACAGTTTTCTCAGCAAGATTTGTGTCGTTTTTGGCATTTTAAGTTGTAGTATTTAAATGCACTCCTCCTAAAGATTTTTTCAGATCAACACCGAATTTGGGCAGTTCAATCTAAAGTCCATTGTGACATTAAATCGCGAAGATCTTGAGTTTTCGCTGAAGGACGCATTTGTGGCGGCCTGACAAACGTTGATGTTTCGCCATTAAAAAACAGAAAAACAGCAAGTTCTTACAAATCAATTTCCTATGTGCCCCAAAATTCACATGTTTGATAAGAGTCCTGTCTTGAACAAATGCCCATGCCCATATTCAGTTATAGTAATAGCGCCATCTGCTGGCAACAGGAAGTGGCATGTTTTACACAGTAACAAACTCTTCATAGAGATTTAATGACGTCATTATATTTGGTCAGTCTACTCTAAAGGCATTTGCAATGTTAAATTGCGAAGATCTTGAGTTTTTGTTGAAGTCCATGGCGGCCTGACAAAGTTTGATGTTTCGCCATGTAAAAGGAAGTTGTTGTAACTCAGCCATACAATGTCTGACCTGCCCCCACCTGTTCGATAAGAGTCCTGGCCTGAACACATCTAAAGGCCAATATTCTGTTATAATCATAGCGCCACCTGTTGGCAACAGGAAATAACTTGTTTTTCACTAACTTAAACATGTCCAATCTGCAACAAACTTCACATGTTTGGTAAGAGTCCTGGCTTGAGGACATCTAAAGGCCAATATTCAGGTCTAATCATAGCGCCACCTGTTGGCGACAGGATATGTCATGTTTTAAACTAACTCAAACATACCATGTTCAGTCTGCCCAAAACTTCATATGTTTAATAAAAGTGCTGGCCTGAAGACATCTACATGCCAATATTCAGTTATAGTCATAGCACCATCAGTTGGCAGCAGGAAGTTTGGGACATATAAATGACTGATATATTCCCTTCTGTATCCATATTGCCCACCGTTTGCTCTTTTTCTAAAGCCACTGGGTGGAAGTGAGCCTGGTGCGAGGGCTTCAACGCTGCTTGCAGCTTTGATTTATCCTGCTTTAATGTGACCAATGGATGTGCTTTTATAAAAGCATTGTGCAAGGCTCAGTGTAAGGGAATGCAAGGCTGCATCAGTTCACGCTCACTTTTCTTTATCCATTAATAGTGTAATAAAACCAAATTAAAATATTGCAAATTATGAACTCACTCTCCAGTCACTTCATAATACAATATCTAGTGCTCATCAATGACTGAGATGACCAATAAAAAATCCAAGAAGGCGGTCATTACACAGAAGACGAGTGAGAATTCCAGTGTGATTTTTCAGCTTTAACTGTGAAAGAGCTCAAAGTAAGATATAAGCTACAGCTAAACATTTAATATATTATATATGACAACTGTTTTATGACAGAAGCAAACCAGTGATAGAAACTACTTGATTTTGTATCAAATGTTGCTATTTTGATGTGACAGTTTAGCTATAATTTAAGTGATTTAATTTAAAAATTGAATGTGATGAGACAAGATTATTAACAGAGACATTTTTGGTGTATGACTAAGAGTGATTGTATGCATGTTTTAAAATAAAAATACTATTTAATATATTAAATCCATTTAAATCCTTTAATTAGGCCAATTTATTTCCTTTAAATTAAAATCACAATGGAGTGAACCCATAATTATGTAGTGAATACTTTTAGAAGTTTTTCAATTACACTCTTCACACCCACTGTGGCTAAATGGAAATCTCATAGGTTTCAGTGTAATCTTTGGTTTTGATTGTTCGTAAAAGGAAACACTGTAGTTGTCAGAAATATATATATTTATTCATATTTACTGAAGTCTTTGTACTAACAAGTACTAACTGACACTACTAAAAACACTCATGTTCTCATATGGCATACGGGAATGATCATATCATTAACAGGTGTTTGGGTCCCAGGTGAAAATCCTGTCAGGTGGTATTATGGGGGCAGCGTAACCAGACAGGGGTTGATATGAAGGGTTAGGAGCCTGTTTCTCAAAGCAGTTCCACCGTTCTTCTCCCTTCTTCTCACAGCACTCATGGACCAAAGTCATAGTGCCATGTTCCTCAATACAGAAATGGGATAGGGCAGTTTCCCACTGCAAACACAAGGAAAACAGAGTTGAGGTTATAATGTGTGGTGTTTAATGAGTGGTCAATGCTAGTAACAAATTCTCTCCATACAGTGTGTCTGTTCTCAGTCTGTACTCACCGCCTGTTTGGCGATCTGCTGGTCTCCTTGTGCTACACCTCTCTGGCAGCACTGACTGAACCACGCTTCTACTCTGTTTACTGCAGTTCCTGCACAACGAATGTATCCGTAACCTGAAAATGGGAGGCAGCTGGCAGGATATCTGGGCCGGCCACTGCCATGAACACAGACTGCATTGAGGTTTTCCAGTGATGGTTTGGCAGGAGGGAAATATGGCTCTAGTTGCACCAGAGGGTCAATATTTCTTCTTTCAGCTTTGGAGAGAGCACAATAAATTAGTATCAAACCAATAAATATAGCAATACATTATTTAAATAATATGGTATGTTAACAAAAGCTGAATATTTTTGCCATTAATGTAAAAATAGAAGCAAAAAAAAAAAAGTTTCTCTTTATAAGCTATACGTATTTGCACCAAATAGCCAGCATGTCAGCTACCATTGTCATCTCATATTCTTTTCAGAACCTGAAATGTGTCCCATATAACAAAATATGATTAATATTTTTGAAAAATGGAAGAATATTTAGCATTTTGCAGTCATACCTCCTAAAGTTAACTGAAGAATTAGAATGATGCTGAATGTAGTTTTCATTTCCATAATACTGTAGTTTCTGTCCTGAAGTGAAATGAAGATTTGAGCCAAGTTGGACTGTGATGGGCTATGAGAGCTTATCCATATTTAAAGAAGTGGATTGAAAACGTAACAGTCATATTATCTTGTGATGCTTATCAACAGTGTGTAAAAAATCTGAACAGTAAAAGGCTGAAGTTCATTAATGTTCACAGATGTTACGAAGAGTTACTGATATCCAACCACAACACAGATTAGATGTTATGCTTTTAAATGGTCTTGAGGAAAATATAACTATGACTTGTAATGTCATAATGTTGCATAACGTAACCTAACATAATGTAATGTAACAATACGTACAAATGATGTAATATTACTTGCTTGTAAAAACATAGTTGCTAAAAACAAAAATCGGGGGGTCCAGTTCCATTGTCCCAGTGTTTTTTACATGGGGTTTTGGGTAACCCCTGAAATAATGTCTGTGCTTACCTTTTAACTTTTACTTTATAAGTAAAAATCCTATCTTTTTTTTTTTGAGAGGGAGAGAGAGAGAGAGAGAATTAGGGTGATGCTAACGTCCTGGTTGGCCTACAAACAAAAAATAGAATCACTGCAATGTTTTAAAATAAAAAAAAGTGAAAACTTAGGGTGAGTAGTACTTTTGCTGTATTATGAGATAATGCAACAAATCTAATCTGGATCAAATCTAATCAAGGAATTGATTTCAGCATTGCTATTGAAACCTCTAAAGCATTTCCTTTTTATATTTGTAATAGGTACCCCTTTGTACTGACAATATGTGTGGCATGGCATTGATATCACTGTTTATTCCTTTCACTGTAATTTAAGTGATTCCTGTTTTGACATTTGAATTAATATCATGGGGGAGTTTATATAAAATAAAGACATAACATTAGGCCCTTATCTCCTTTCTTCAAGCTCTGCTTGACTCACCAACCTTGAGCCGCCTCTCATTCGTCTTCCATCCCTTTAAATGTAGACAAGGCCTTGCAGTATTTTAAAGCTCCCATCGAGCCTGAAGAGAAGAGTGCAAATTTGCAATCAGGAAAGAAGGACCTGTTCTTTAACTTCCAAAATAACCAGTCATGGTTTGGAAAAGCACATTTGTAATTATTTTGATTCTTCATCTAATTTCATTAACAGGTATGTACTTTATTTACAAAACTTTATTCTGTTCATTGTCTTCTAATTGTCCATTGTGGTACTCGCACATTGCATTTAGATATGTTTAGATAACTTTTTTTGTATAATATGTATTTATATCTTGTCTTTTTTCCATTAAGGGGGACAGAGAATTAACCCTGACGTGATGCTTGGATTATCCTTCCCTCCAGCCAGACCTTCTGTAAACAATCTCAAAGCTGCCTGTCTTTATGGCAGTGGTCGTCCCAGATATCCTGCCAGCTTTCCTTCATCCAGTTATGCTTACGCTCGTCGCGCTGGAAAGGCAGTAAACAGACTGGAGTCGTGGTTGGGTCAGTGCTGCTATGGACGTTTGGCTCGTGGAGCTGCACAGATCCTTTGCTGTGCAGAGCAGGCGGTGAGTACACAACATAAGAAACATGTGCTGAGCAAAAGTCATTTTACTACAGCACTGATAACCAGAATATCATCTGAAATGTATTTTCATTTGTGTCGGCAGTGGGAAACTGCCTTGGCCCATTTCTGTATTGAGGAATATTCCACTAAGACTTTGGCCCATGAGTGCTGTGAGAAGAAGGGAAAAGAACGGTGGAACTGCTTTGAACGACAGGCTCCTAACCCTTCCTACAAACCCCTGTCTGGTTACATTGCCCCCATAATTAAACCTGACAGGATTTTCACCTGGAAACCAAACGCTTGTTAAAGGTTTTACTGTCATGTGTTTTTATTTCAATTAGCAGTGTCAGTGAATCAACTGAGAATCACACCGAGGCAGAATATAACATGCTTTTTATGCAAATTGTTCAGAAGAGCTAGAATATGACTGTGTGTATCAGTACATTTATTTTCACGTGTATTAATTTGTGCCATAGAAAAACATGCAAAATAAAATGTGCTCATAGCAGTTAAAGTTCAAAATAAAGTGTCAGTTTATTTCCAAAGTGGCAAAATGATTCAAAGAATTGTTTAACATTTGATTTTTCCTTCGAGAAAATGTCATGAATGAATCACAAATAATACATACAGTGTTTTGTTGATGTTTTGTTAGATTTTAATGTTACTTTATTTTGGAGGATTGGGGATGTAGTGAAAGAATCATTTTAATAAACCATTTTCGAAAGAAATTATCTTTCGATAAGGTTACAAAAATCTTTCAGCATCTTGACACCTAAATCAATAACTACAATAATTGTAGGGCTATAATTATAACAATACTGTAATGTTCCTTTACCAGAAAGTAATTGTCATCCTACTTAGATATCTCCTCAGTAAAATATAGTTTAATACTGCTGTGTATTTCCTATGTATTTTCAGGTGATAGTTATGTAAGATTGCTTTATGTTGGATGTGGCATCATAAGACACTTTTGAATGATTCCTCATTCAGTAGAATACCAAAGATCAATTGCAGTTATAGTTCTACCTCTAAAATCAGATAATATTTTTGTTATTTGTGTGGTTTCTGCATAATTAGTAATACATACAATTTTTGTGACTATTTGTGTCTTTTATCATAGCTGCTTTTACTGTACGACAGTGTTTGGGGTAACACATTACAAGTAACGTGAGTCACATACACTGTAAAAAACAGTTTGTTGAGTCAACTTAAAATAATTTGTAACCTGGCTGCCTTAAAATTTTAAGTTCAGTCAATTCAAAAAAAAGTTTATTCAACTTTGAATGTTAAATTATACTAAGTGACAACTTTGATATTTGAGTTGAATCAACTTAAAATTTTAAGGCAGCTGGGTTATTTACCCATCTGTTAAGTTTAGCCAGCACAAATATCTAAGTTGTTACTTAGTACAACTTAACATTTCAAGTTGACTAAACTTATTTTAGTTGACTGAATTTAAAATTTTAAGGCAGCAGGGTAACAAATTATTATCTTTTACAGTGTAGATGACTGTTTCCAAATAACTAGTAAAGTAACCCATTACTTTTTAATTTACAAGAAAATATCTGAGTTACTTTTTCAAAGAAGTAATGCTGGTTAAATTGTTTTCCCATTTATTGACTGACAGCTCTCCTGAGCGCAGGTTGAGAGAAATCAGGAGTAAGTGTAGAGGCATTGTGCGCTGTGTAAATACGATGGTTACTGTAGTTCTAAACTACATGTGAACATGCATTTACTCATCTCACTTGCACAAATTTACCCTTAGAAATATTAACCATGATTTTATTATAGTAAAAGTGTAGTAACCATGGTTTTTTGGTGTATGGATTACCATTTGTAAAACGACAGTTTTACTACAAATACCAAGGTTAAACTGTGGTTGGAATACAAAAACCATGGTTAATTTGTAGTTACTATGGTTTACCTATAGGAACCATGTTTTTTGGTTTTATTTGTAGTAAACCATGGTTAATATCCGTAAGGGAAAACAGATTCAGTAATCCTCAAAATGAATAAAAACTGTGAAATGCAAACTCAGAATATGAAACAAACATGCAATAATTAAATTTGTTAAATAAAACAAAAATCCTGTTTGTATTTAATCCCATGTTATTAACCAGGGTTGGGGTCAATTCAGGAATGAACTCAACAATTCCAATTCAAAGAAGGAAATGGAATTGGAATTGGAATTCAACAACAATTACAGGAAACAGAGTTGGAATTGAATTGGAATTACAGGAAGTGGAATTCAGTTCAGGGAAATTCCACTGAATTCCGTTTATTGCTGTTCCTGAGCATTTATTTGTGATTGCATTTAGAGACATACATTTGAACTTTATTAAAATATATTCATGCTTTACAAATACCAAGTAATGTATGAAATATAGTTGATCAAATGCAAGTAAATAAAAATGAGAACTGTACATTATGAATTAATAATTGAATGACAGTGGTGATAGGTTCCTGGATGTACTATACATTCAATATATGATTACCACATAATACATGTCTCAACTCACAAAAAAAAAGAGTCATGTTCATTCATGTATTTCATTCACTTTTTTATTGCATCGAATTATCATCATTTCCTAAAATTTGGCATCGCTAAGATTGCATCTCTCAGGCCTAAATATCTCAAGTGGAATTTATTTGATTTCAATTCTGCTTCCTGACATTCCAATTCAATTCCAATTCCATTTCCTATCAGCTGCATGCAATTCCAATTCCATTCCAGGAAGTGAATTGGAATTTACCATTCATTCTCAATTCAATTAATGAATGGCCCCAACCCTGTTATTAACCATGTCTTTGCAGCTGCCCAGATTTTAAACGTAACGTAACGCATTACTTTCCACAAAAAGTAACTAAGTAACGAATTTCGTTGCTTTTTAGGGAGTAATTAACGCAATATTGTAATGCATTACTTTTCAAAGGTAACTTTCCCCAACACTGCTGTACTAAGTCAGAAACGTACGAGGGGTTGTTTTATCCCCTCATAATTTAACGTTTTAATTTATCCCCTATGGATTAAGTTTATGAATGAACAAATATGTTAACTGAGCCCAGGGAACGAAGATTTTATGACCATTTGGACTATTTTGTACCAGTCGAGCGCCCCCTGTACGATAGAAAGCCAGTTTGTCCAAGAATTCGCTTTTCTACTGGTGTGAGCTCAACGGCCACCGCGCCCAGCAGGGACAGTGTGGCGCAACAACGTCACTTCCGCTTGTTTGGGAGGCTCGAGGAACGAGGACGCTTCCGTGCGTTTACGCTCGATATTTACTTCGGATGGACCCTGTAAAGTAATAAAAACAACCATTTCGCGTCCCCCAACGATTTGCACGAGGCATCGAGCCGTTCTGTAAACGTAAACAAAAGTTTAACGGCGCTGTTTTCGATCCTCGACTTAAAAACAAAGTGGAGAAGTTGAGGTAAGCGCTTTTACCTGTTGTTATTGTGGTTCGCTAGCCATTAAACCATTAGCATGCAAGCAAGCAAGCCGATTTTTTTATATTTAGCGATTGTTTTAAGTAAGAAAGTAGAAGTACGATAGGTTCAAGTAGTGTGAAACTAGCTACCACGCTCTTTTGGTTCATGTCAGACCAGGATATTTCCACAGTGAGTTAAGTAACTTTTGTAATCGTTCATTAGTTAAGTTAGTTTCTTACAACAGACTTTATTTGGACATGTTCATCTTCCAGGGCTGTGGGGAATAAACCACAAGTGAAAACAAGCAGGACCATATGAAACTTCCGCCAGAAAATGGCTACGCCGGCTGTAGTTTCCACGGATGGAGCGAGCTCCAGTAAGAGAGCATTTTGTTTCCTCTTGGTGTTTATGACACATTAGTGTAAGGTAAATGAAGTTATTGTGCAAATCAGTCTTGTGTTTTACAGTATGAAATGAATAGCTAGATTGATAGCACACAGTCCACAGTGTGTGGAAACAGTCACCACTCTCTAGTACACAGAGCTGGTTATTTTTTGTATTAATCAAACTGATAAAGTTTGATACATTTCTAGTTATAATATCTAAATATGCATGAGTTTTGCAGATATCCAAAGATTTTAGAGGCACATATATAATATAATTGTGTATTGCAATTCTTAGACAAATGATACTTGCTTTCTAACAAAATAAGATATGAAAATGAACCATTAGGTGGTCACTTTAAGTATTATTTCAGTAGTATGGGAGCCCGTTTCTGACTTTGTATCTTCTCACAATGACTTTTTTTTTCTCACAATTCTGAGCAAAAAAAACTTATATGAAAGCTCAGAATTGCAAGATATAAACTATCAACAATTGCGAAATATATACTCACAATTGAGAGATGAAGTCGCAATTACCTTTTTATTTTATATTTTCATGGCAAAAACAGGCCTCCATATATGAGCGATAGCTGAGTTAGTTATCCTCTTTTTTATTTTTTTTTTATTTTATAAATCACTGTTGTCAGTCTTCAGATGTCTTTATTTTGGAGGTTATTCCTGCCGAGAGGTACATGCATGCATGTGTGTAAGCACATGTGTGTCTGCATTTGCATATGATCTTGATTTGAATAATAGTGTTGTACACTGTAGCAGGCCTGTGACTGCCTGAGTTGTGCTCGTCTTTGTTATTTTGAGCATAGTGCCACCACACAGTCAGCTGGTGTGATTGGGTTGCAGTGTTTTCTTGGAAGAACAAAGAAATTGAAACCCAGGTGTCTGCATGCTGCATGCTTACATTCACAGTTGTGGCTAACGACACATCTCAACTCGGTGTGAACAGCTTTTTTTTTGCATTAGCATTTGCATTTATTTTGCATTTCATTCATAGTGTAGTTTTTCACACAAAAGCAAGTTACACTCACTTCAGTGTCAGGTTTTGTGCCCTCGAAGGATACCAGTACATAGGGGAAAATGAATAGTTCAACCAAAAAATGAAATTTGTTGAAAATGTACACACCCTTAGGCCATCCAAGATATAGATGAATTTATTTCAGAACAGATTTGGAGAAGTTTAGCATTACATCACTTACCAATGGACCCTATGCAGTAAATGGGTGCCATCAAACTGAGAGTCCAAACAGCTGATAAAAATGTCACAGTAATTCACAACATGACTCCAGTCCATCAATTAATATGTTGTGAAGTGAAGAGCTGCTTGTTTCTAATAAAAAAAATCGTCAAGACATTTTTAATTTGGATTTTGGTGTGAGAGTACAAGAGATGAACATTTTCACTGGAGGAAGTGTTATACTATACTATATTACATTATATTATATAATATTATACTATACTATATTATATTATATTGTTTTATATTATATATTATACAAAGTCATTCACTGATGGACTGGAGTCATGTGGATTATTTGTGGATTATTGTGATGTTTTTATAAGCTTTTTGGACTCTTATTCTGACGGCACCCATTTAATGTGGATGATCCATTGGTGAGCGAAATGTTCTTATTAAGAAATAAACTTATGTATACTATGGAGAAAGTTTTCAGCAAATTATTATCCATGGATGTCAGTGGCTAGTAATTCACTGAATTAACAAACAAAACCAAAGCTGGACTGAATTATTAATCAAACTATTATGTTACATCTAAGAAGTATAGTTTCATGCTTCACATACTTTAAGTATGAGCTCTGCATTCTTGCATTTATGATTGGCAAGAATTTTCTAGTTCATTGTAATGCAGCCATAAATGAATCAGAGGACACAATAATGCCTAATAGCTTTTTATACCATTAATTTGCATGCATTTATAAAATTTGGGTGAAACATTCATCATTTTTTTTTGTACTCCATAGGTACTCCTGGAAATCGAAAGATGGCTTCTTCAGAGGTGATTACATGCCTCTCTTTTGCTTTAATAATAGTTTCAATAGTTTTCATGGGCCATGTACAGAAAAATCTTTAGCAACATCAGTGATGCTAAAATGTATTTAAGAATTGCATTATTATATAATTGATTAATAATGATGTCAGCATATTAGCATTTGCTAAAAATGTTCCATTGTCATAACTATATTATTAATGGCTTAAGTACTTTTTCTTGTTGTCTGATGTGTTTACTGAGCAATCATATATCTTTCAGCTTCTAAGCATCTCTGGTTCATCCCAGACAAACAAAAGGACCATGGGCCACCGAGGAATTGACCCCACTGGCGAAACTACATATAAAAAGGTGCGAGCTGTGGATTTACAGATTTTATATCTTCATTTTGTGTACTGCTAAATATACACTGCAAATATATATAAAAATAGAAGTTTAATAGAGAGTACCAGTTCAAACGTATCACCAGTAAAACTTCCAATCTCAGTGTCATGACGTGCGTTCCTGAATTTGTCAGATCTGCTTGCGACTCTTAGATTATTATTGTGTTATCTGTTATACATGTGGCACCATGAAGAAGATAAAGCCCAATAAATACTATGTGCAGGTACTTACAGATAAGACTAGCAGGCCTTGAGTTATTGAATCACGTGGGTTTTGTAGTCCTTCAAACAAGATGCATGTATCAGTTTTATTTTTTTGTTTTAAAATCAACATGGAGTAGTTCCAGAAGAAGTCTTGTCATATTCTGTATTGCACACTAACACATTCTTATTCTGCTTATCCTGTGCCTGCAATCGGAACCCTTCAGACAACATCATCTGCTCTGAAAGGTGCTATTCAGCTGGGGATCACACACAGTGTGGGAAGCTTGAGCCAGAAGCCAGAAAGAGACGTGCTTATGCAGGATTTCGAAGTGGTAGAAAGCATCTTCTTTCCCAGGTATGCATATCTGCATGAAAGTAACAACGAAGAGGCTTTTTTATTAGTAGTCACAGTAAATGTGCTTGTTTTTGTCTCCCTCTTAGTCAAGGCAGTAACTCAACTCCAGGTCATCACCATGGTGACTTCAAGTTTAAAACTTACGCTCCTATTGCATTCCGCTACTTCAGAGAGATGTTTGGGATCCGACCTGATGACTACCTGGTAATCTTGTTTGTTCACTACATATGGTTCCCATGGTTTCCTCTCACTGGATTTTTTTTAAGGGAAATTATGAGTATTTAATCAGCTAGAAATTGCCATTGAGTAGAGCTTGTGTAGAGTTACAATCATACTAAATCGAAATAATATCTGAAAAGCCAAAAGTGCTTCTCAGTGACAGTGCATTTAGTTAAATAGATACCTGAAACCGTCCAGTCCCACGTTAAGTGCTGTGTGTGTGTGTTTTCTGCAGTGTTCTCTTTGTAGTGAACCCCTTATTGAGCTGTCTAATCCTGGAGCGAGCGGGTCTCTCTTCTACGTATCTAGTGATGATGAGTTTATCATTAAGACGGTACAACACAAAGAGGCAGAATTCTTGCAAACACTCCTGCCAGGTTACTTCATGGTAAGTGTGTGTTTCTGTATATTTATTAAAAAAATCTAGGGCTGCCGTCTAATAGTCGACTAACCGTTAGTCAGCGAGAAGAGGCTTGGTCGAACAAAATTTTAGTAGTCGCAGAAAAAAAAAATCTACAGGAAGTGGTCTGTGTGGTAATATAGTATTGAGCAGGACATCCAAACACTCACCGATCATTCATTGGCCACAAATAAGGCTTTTCATCTTAAATATGTAAGTAGTAGAAACTTTACATGACTGCTCAATCTAATGTTAACCTAGAAAAATCTATGCTATTGAAGTGTCTGTGCGGAGTGTGGAAGCTGAACAGTAGCGTGCTCACTGCATGACAGATAGAGGCGTCGGTGAGGTCACTTGCTCTTAAAATACTGCGTCATTTTTGCTCATACAGATAAAAGTAATACATTATTTGAATATGTAAAGACACTGTTTATTTGTGTGCACTCAGAATAACAACGAAACGTTGCGTTTTTTGTAAAATAATGAAAGCAAACAGGATGCAATTTCTGCCGTTTTGGTCGCTGTGAACTTGAGCGGAAAACTTCGAAACTCTGTGTATACTTGACTTACAGACATAATATATCTATAAAGAGCGAAATATCTACTTTCAAATGAACCAGTTCAAATGGAAAACAAATATGAAATCCATATGAAACATACAGGCACATCCACTACTACGGAGATGACGAGTAAGTTTTGCTTCATCTCTTAAACCGAATACAAAAAAAGTGCTAGTTTATCAACAAATTATTAAAATGTTAATGCAGTCATAATTATATGTGCCTGTGTGCTGTGACAAGCTTTATGTGTGCGCTTGAGCGCTTATTAGGCTATGTAGGCAATTAAAGGTTCGTTATTATGATTTAAATGGTTTATTAATAAAAATGTGACTAATAGTCGATTAATGCTTAAAATGAACGACTGCTGGTCTAAAAATCTATAGTCGAGGGCAGCCCTTGAAAAATAATTTCATTTATTTTATCATAATTTGAATATATTAAGTGTAATCGTTTCCTCCATATAATTCACCTTTTGTCTCCTAGAACCTGAACCAGAATATGCGTACGCTACTTCCCAAGTTCTACGGCCTCTACTGTGTTCAGGCTGAGGGGAAGAACATCCGAATTGTAGTGATGAACAACCTGCTGCCACGTGCTGTACCCATGCACCTTAAATTCGACCTGAAGGGTTCGACATACAAGCGACGTGCTTCGCCGAAAGAGAGGGCTAAAGGTGTGCCCACGTACAAAGACTTAGATTTCATGCAGGACATGCCTGAGGGCATATTGCTGGAGAATGATCACTACAACGCCCTTTGCCGGACCATTCAGAGAGATTGTCGGGTAAGAGTGTGTGTGTGTGTGTGTGTGTGTGTGTGTACTTGTTTTTGCTACATTGTGGGGACCAAATGTCCCCACAAGGATAGTAAAACCTGAAATTTTTGACATTGTGGGGACTGGCTTGAGGTCCCCATGGGTACAAAAGCTTATAAATCATACAGAATGAGTTTTTTTAAAAAAGTAAAAATGCAGAAAGTTTTCTGTAAGGGTTAGGTTTAGGGGTAGGGTTAGGGTAAAGGGATAGAAAATACAGTGTGCAGAGTATAAAAACCATTGCACCTATGGAGAGTCCCCACAAGGATAATAAACCAGACATGTGTGTGTGTGTGTGTGTGTGTGTGTGTGTGTGTGTGTGTGTGTGTGTTGGAAACAAAAGGATTGTAAGCGCAACATTGTCCTTGAATCTTTTGGCTTACAAAATTTGAATTGTCTAAGTAGCATGGCTTTAAAGGGATAGTTAATCCAAAAATGAAAATTCTGTCATTTAATACTCACCCTAATGTCGTTCCAAACTCTTCGCTGTTCTTCAGAACACAATTTAGAAAGATATTTGTGATGAAATCCGGGAGTTTTCTCACCCTCCATAGACAGCAACGCAACTGACATGTTTAAGGCCCGGAAAGATCTTTAAAATAGGACATTGTTAAAATAGTCTATGTGACATCATTGGTTTAATTATAATCCTATGAAGCTATGAGAATACTTCTTGTGTGTAAAGAAAACAAAAATAAGACTTTATTAATAGCTCATAGCTTCATAAAATTTAGGTTGAACTACTGATGTCATATGGACTGTTTTAATGATGTCCTTACTAACTTTCTGGGCTTTGAAAGTCTCAGTTGCGTTGCTATTTATGGAGCGTCAGAAAGCTCTTGGATTTTATCAAAAACATCTAAATTTGTGTTCCGGGTTTGTGGGTTTGGAACGACACGAGGGTGAGAAATAAATCACAGAATTTTCATTTTTGGGTGAACTATCCCTTTAAGATGCATCTGTGACCTTCTCATTGTTCCAGGTATGTTTTCTCCACTTCAGATGCCTGGTTGTAAATTCAGATGTAATAAATGCATTTTGCACATTTATGGTGGCTAATGTAATTCATGGTTTGAATGATTCATTCTACAGTTTTCATCTGCTAAATGTGGCTCTCTATATTCCTGTATGTTTAGGTACTACAAAGCTTTAAAATCATGGACTACAGTTTGCTGGTGGGTATACACAACTTGGACCGGGCAGGTGAAGAGGCATCTACCGCAGTGCCCGATACCCAGAAAAAGGCACCAGGCCAGAAGCCCCTATACTGTACAGCCATTGAGTCTATTCAAGGGGAGACCAAGGGCAAGACTTCACCACAGCCCTACGAAAGGTTAGTGATCCACCTTCTTGAATCTGTTAAACACCCAGTATGACACTCAAAAATAGCGCAAGACTGTCTGAAAGTTTATGGCTATAGAGCCTGTTTTAGAGAGAATTTTACAGTATTGTTAAAAAGTTTGGGGTTGGTAAGCTATTGTTTTTTTTTAATTTTTTTTAAATAGGTTTCCGATCAACAAGACTGCATTTATTAACAATAATATTGTGAAATATTATTCAAATTTTGAAATTTAAAATACAATTGAATATTTTTTCAAATGCAATTTGCTGTGATGGCAAAGCTAAATTTTAGCAGCCATTCCTTCAGTATTCAGTGTCACGTATTCCTACAGAAATCATTCACTAATAGATTAATTGGTTACTGAGTGAGTAGTCAACCAGTGTGACAAATACGTGCTTCAGATTTACAGATATTATTGTTATTATTATTATTACTGTGAAATATAACTTTGTGCCTGCTAGGGGTGTAACAGTATTATCAATGTTGTGATATCGCGATAGCAAAACTGTCTCGATATTATAGAGGTCACATGACGATATGAAACGATCTTTAAAGTTGTATTTTGGGTCATTATGCTTTGGCTTTTGATGCTTTGATTACAGCATTTCATTAGATTTGTAGTGATACATTTTTATAAGCTTGTTTTTACAAAAACTGGAGTTTTCCTTCCAAATAAAAGCTTAAAAGTGCAGTATAAATTGCTGACAGCTAACGATTTAAATGCAGTCCAAATTCAAAATGATCTCTTTCAAATATAGAAATTAGAAAAGAAGTATTGTAATTTCCCTACTGTAGTGTAAAGCAGAAGTAATATATCTATGAAATATTCAATATTAGGTTAGAAACAGATTTGGTGGTATGGGTAGGTTTAAGGGTAGGTTAAGGTGTAAGGGATGGGCCAACAGTGTAATTATAAATGTAATTACAGAAATTAATTGCAGATGTAATTACATGCAGCTATTTTTGAAACATAAGTACAATGTTAAAACATGTACGTACACAGTAAGTGCATTGTATTTAATTATTATTTTAAATGTAAGTACATGGTAGTTAAGGCCACCTAATATAAAGTGGGACCTTATATTCTAATTTGTTTTGCTTTCTAAAACACCAATGTATGTGTAATTCAGACTGAGACAGTATATCACAACTAAAAGGAGGATTGAGTCCCCTTTAAAGTTCAGTTCAGTTCAGTTTAAAAGTCAATTCACTGACTTTCTGACTGAAGTTTTCTTAGTTAAGAACATGTTGGAGCTCTTAATTTTGAACTCTGAAAGTGCATTGGATAGAACAATTTAACTTTAAAAAGTACAATTTTTTTTTTTGTTTCTAATTTTTCATTTGTCTTTAAATATCATGGACTTCATATCGTGATATTATTGTATAGTGAGATTTTGATATTGTTACATCCCTAGTGCCTGCACAATTGTTAATGTGTGATATTTGTTCTTTTGCAGCATGGGTGGAATTCCAGCATTTAATTCAAGAGGAGAAAGATTGCTGGTTTTCATTGGCATCATTGATATCCTTCAGTCTTATAGGTAAACTGTATTTTCATATCTTTGTATTTTCTCTAGGGCTGGACGATATGACTTAAATTGATTTCTAAATTATTTAAACATTTTACCTTGATTGCGATTAATGAATGATTTATTTGCTGATAACTTTGTGTGTTTAGGCTTGTAAAGAAGTTGGAGCACTCGTGGAAAGCTCTCCTGCATGATGGGGTATGTCTCATACAGTATATCAAACATTGCATGAAGATTAACTTTACAAATGCATTTTGTGAGTTTATCTTCACTATCTAATGTTTTCAATTGCAGGACACTGTATCTGTGCACCGGCCGAGTTTCTACGCAGATCGTTTCCAGAAGTTTATGTGCAGTACAGTCTTCAAAAAACCTACTTGTAAGTTTGATAGTCACATTGAAATAACTGCAACGGATGCATAAAAAGGCTAATACATGAATTGTTTTTTTTGTTATTATTATTTTTCTGTTAGTGAAAACGTCACCCTCAAAGAAAAGTCAAAAAGGAACAGTGTCTGGTGGGAAGAAGTCAAACACTGCAGTATCTGGACTATCACAACAACTATCCATTCCTGTAGCAGCAGAACAAACACAGCCACAACAGACTACAGCGCAGCTATCCGGCAGTGGAGCTGTGTCCCTCAGCCTAGACACTCAAGGAGATACTGGTATGAGAAGACATTGAAAGATAGGAGGGAAATGGGAAGGATAGACGAATAGCTGAGCAAGATAGCAGTAAAATGAAGCTTTAAATTCTTGTGGTTCCCAATGTCATTTTCTCATGATAAGAATATCTCTTAAATGCCTTAAATGTAAATCATTAGCCATGTTTCTACACTGGTTGTTATTACTCAAGGAAATAATCTTTGTTGTGTTTCCGTGATGGTTCAGTGTTGGCATGTAAATAGTAAAATTCTATACTGTTTTCTGAGGAGATTAAAAACTGGATCGTTTTAAATGATCCAGGTGAATTTAGGTATCATAGCATTAATGTTCAGTATGAAAAAATGTGTATTTATTTTAAAATTTGCTAAAAATTTCATTCAAGTGTTTTTAAAGCATGCAAAATTAAATATTTAAAGTAGTGCCCTCAAGCGATTAATCGCGTTTGTTTGGATAAAATGTGTGTGTACTGTGTATAATTATGATGCATGTATAAATACACACAAGCATTTATACATTTAAGAAAAGGTTTATATATATATATATATATATATATATATATATATATATATATGATCAATTATATGAATATAAATATATACATGTAAATATTTTAATGTAATGTTTTGCTGCTAATTTAGTGTTGTTTGATTGCATCATTAATTAATCTTTACCGTACATCTCTGCCATATGTACATCAACTTGACATAGTCACCACTAGTAAGCTAATACTAAAAATATTGTCAAAACAAGTTGCTTTGCAATGTTATGTATCGTGAAAGGCGCTATACAAATAAATTTGAATTGAAAAATATTTTCAAAATATATACTGTACGTGGGTGTATTTATGTATACATAAATATACGGTGTACACGCATATATTATGTAAACAAAAATGTATTTTTGATGCGATTAATCGGTTGACAGCGCTAATTTAAAGTCAGCATGAAAATTCATGCATGTCTTATTTGCGAAAAATTCATCTGTGTGGTTTTTTTTTTTTACTTTTTGACCTTGTAATTATTTATCAAAATATCATAATCTACTTAAACCCCACCAGTGCAAGCTCGTGTTCATCTGCATTCGATTTTGAATGCAACGGCCACATCCCAAAATCCAGTCAACAATTTGTGAATAGGACAAAATCCTTACCTTATTTTTTTAAATGTTCCCCTTAGATTTGTCAAAATGCAGAAGAAATGGTCCTTTACATTTAACAATTAACTTGTCCTTGAGAGTTTGAAAAGCATTGTTCATGCTATGCTTTGTTTGGTTTCAATGCTAGCAGAGACTGCATGATAATTTGATGTAGTTTAATAGTCTGATGCCCTTGTGTGCTGAAAACAGCAAATGCGATCTGTAAAAGTCTGCCCCCTACAGCACATGCATGGACAATGCCAGCATTGTTCTCATACTTCAGGAGTCAATAAATCTTTGTTCTTTCTGCGGTTTATGCATTTGATTCATCTGACATTTTAAAGGGCTAGATTGAGTCAATGATTATCAGCAAGTAGTGAAAAGCAGTTTTGTGGTTAAATCTTTCCTTTCACTATTCATTTTGAATCATCATTGACTAAGGAGTGCTCAATCTTTTCTCTCTTCTCTAATCAGGTGTGCAGACTGCTCATCCTGACTTGCTCCCACAACAGCTCAATGAAGATGAGATCACAAGTAGCTCAGCAGATACGACCCTGTCGGCAACCTCTCCAGTAAGCTCTCGGCCTTCAAACACTCCAGTTCTGAGGTATGTTGTTTAACAAGATTTGGTTGAATTAAAAACATGCTGATGCACTCTCACTCCATTCATACATAATAAACGTATACTGACATGTATTGACTCAACTCTTTTTCATTCCCAGTCGTAGCAGTATAGCTGCCCAATCATCCGGGGAAAGTTTGGATGTGGAAGTCATTTCACTCAGTGAGATTGTTCCTCGGACAAGCACGTCAGAAGTAAGAGACATTTTGTTCTGGGCTGCAATCTGTTTCAGGGTAGACTAAACAACACGCTCACACTTGATATTTTAGGACTGTTTATGAATGTCCTGCGAAAGTGGCTCTTAACCAGTGGGTCGCAGTTATGATTGACTTAGAACACTTGTCCAGCCTGTCATATTAAAGCAGTAGTTTACTTCCAGAACAAACATTTACAGATAATGTACTCACCTCCCCGTCATCCAAGATGTTCATGTTTTTATTTCTTCAGTCGTAAAGAAATTGTTTTTTGAGGAAAACTTTTCAGGATTTCTCTCTATATAATGGACTTCTATAGTGCCCCTGAGCTTATACATCCAAAATGCAGTTTATATGCAGCTTCAAAGGGCTCTAAACAATCCTAGTTGAGGGAGAAGGGTCTTATCTAGCGAAACGATAGGTCATTTACTAAAAAAATGTACAATTTATATACATTTTTAACCTCAAATGCTCTGCGTGAACTGTATGCCTGTTCATGACAGTTAGGGTAGGTTGAAACACTCTCATCTCATTTTCTCCTCCAGCTTTTTTTTTTTTTTTTTTAGAAAATAACCGATTGTTTCGCTAGATAAGACACTTCTTAGAGCCTTTTGAAGCTGCATGCAAATGGCATTTTGGAAGTTCAAACTCAGGGGCACCATAGAAGTCTATTGTATGGAGAAAAATGTTTTCCTCACAAAACATAATTTATTTACAACTGAAGAAAGAAACACATGAACATCTTGGATGACAAGGGGCAAGTACATTATCTGTAAATTTTTGTTCTGGAAGTGAACTACTCCTTTAATAGTTTTGCATATTGTTCAGGCCATGCATGGTAATATTAGCAGATTTTGAATTTTAAGACATTTTTGTTACTGCATTGGGTCGCCACCATAAAATATGTTTTAGGAAATGCTGCTTTATTTTGTCAATGAATAAGATTATCCTTAGAGTGCATGCACATTTACAAATCATTGATTGCAATGTGATCTTTGTGTCGTTTAATAGCCCTTGTGTGCTGATAACAGGAAATGAGAGCTGCCTTTTACAAAGCATGCCTTGCTGGAGTACTCGTCTTAGTCATTCGACCCTATTGTGCAGTTTAATTTATTCTTTCTTTTGCTGTTGCAGTGAAAGACTTTGGATGAACAGGACAAAATAAAGCCCTCAAAGGACAAAGATTTACTCTCTTTTAAAGACATCAGAAAAAAATTAAAATTGGACTTGATGTATACAACTGTGGAAGTGGAAACCAGCGAATCTGGACAACAAAAGAGAGAAGTGCACATGTTCATAAAACTGTAAAGACGTAAGGGTAAAGAGATCCCCCCCCTCGCCCCTTTTTCTATATGTATTTTTTGGATGTCACCTATACAGCATCCAATATTGCTGCTATGAAATGGAACCAAAAGAAAGATGCCACTGTAGTACCTCAACAGTGTGATATCACTGTTCTCAAGCAGTGCCATATTTACAAGACCTTCACAGCAGAAGTAAAGTGATGAGAACTTTGTATCACGTGACCCACGCTCGGAGCACAAACAGGTCTTTTAAGTACCTCGGTGAGAGTTTTCTAGTGGACTTCATTTGACCATGCATCTTTTTTTCCTCTTAGTTTGCCAAGGAGACCAATCTACAGGAGTCATGTTATTTACTTTGCTAAGGGAAGAAAGGAAATCTGGTTGATTTTTGTGTTTTTATTGCCTATTTTAAAGACATTTTAAGAAGATGGCATGATTACCAAAAACAACAACAAAAAAAGAAAACATGTAGGATGAGTCAATCCAGATCAGGTTGCCTGAACAATCACGTAATAAGACACTTTCAAATCCGAATCTGTAAAATGCATTCAGCTTGGTTTTACGAATCGGTTCGATTGCAGTACTGTGATATTGTATTAGTTATTTAAACGTGCCTTAATCACAACAGTTATTTTGCCTTGTCATGAACAGGAAGCTTTTTACAGTGCATGATGCCTGCGAGTTGTGCACAGTTGCATGGTCTCCTCAAGTGTGGAAAAACAAAAAAAAAAAGTGTATCAGTCAGTCGACTTGACTTATCATAAACTTATGTTAAAAAAACAATTTGGAGCTTGCCAAGAAAATGTTTTCCTACTTTTATTTGCTTTACAAACGAGAGAGAGAGAGACAAAAGCAAACACAGGGTAAGATGATCACTTTTGCAACAGTGAAAGAAATATTATATACCATATATAAAAGACCAAATTCAGTATTTTGGCTTGCGGGACTAATTTTACGTTTTTTTCTTTGTTTAGGATTGAATTTAAAATGCTTGTTTTTTAGGGCACAATAATACTTGGCAGACTAGCTACTGTAAAACTTATAACATCTGTACTGTCTTCAGTATCTTGTGTTTACATAAACTGGGTAGAATAGGAACTTCTCTTAAGGCCTCGGTTTTGTAAAGTGAACTGAAATCAAACTAAACTAAATCCTTAACCAAAACCTTTTTTTTTTTTTTTATCATTCTTTTAAAACATGTTCATGCTAATCTGTCAGTCTGAATGCAGAGATATTGGTAATGAATATATAAAATATTTTTAAATACAGATAGGTAGAGTTAAGTAAGGGAGCATTGCTGGATCTTTTCCTGTGACGATTTTTATAAGCAAAAGAAACATTCCTGTACAAAGTCGTATTTATTTGTATGTTTGCATGTAATTTATTTCTTTATCTCAACTTCCAAAGAGTGTGATACCTGGTGGCTGTGTAAATTTGTTTGGGAAGGTAAATGCGTTTTTTTTTTTTTTTTTTTACTGTACACTCATGATCGGGGATTCTTGTGCAATTGCTGTTTACTCTGAAAATGCTGCCTTCATTCTTATTGTCTTATCAAACTGAGAATGGTCTTAAGTAGTAGCTTTAAATGAAAATATTCCTCACCCCTGCAGTGACATAATCATGTATTACAGCTCTCTTTCAAGGGATATTAAGACTTTCGGAGAAGAAAATATTGCAACATTTCATGCTGTATGCAAATGAATGAAATAAACAACAGTGAAAAAAGTAAAACTTCCTGTGTTATTCTTTTCTTCTTGACACATCATTATCTTAAAGCCTGTTAAAACTCAAGTGTTTTATGGTTTGTGTTATACACACAAAAGAGATTCAAGAATGATTGCTTGAGTAAATATTCTCATTCATTATTTGTTAAAGTAACATGAATGTTAATAGTGACTTGTAGTTTTTAGTCCCTAACATTTTGCCTTTCACTCTAAAACGGAAAACCGATTCACGGAAAAATAAGACCGTTTAAAACAACGTGGGTGAGGAAATTATGACAACTATCCCTTGTTTTTTACAACGTCCTCAGCTACTCAAACTCCCACCACATGTGGGCGCGACAAATACATTTCCACACTGCGTCCTGTATCAGAAATAGCGACGGAACTCTCAGCCAATCAGCTTCGCTGTTACAAAACTCGTCAATGTCCTACATCTGTAAGCCAATCAGCGACGCCGTGACTTTGGGGAACGGACTAGAGGATTTCCAAGATGGTGCTCGAAAGTACTATGGTCTGGTAAGAAATAAACAAACGCGTTGTTTTAGATTTGTTTGCGCTTTTGACATAGTTATTACTTCTCAGAGTTACTGTAAACACATAGGTTTTTTTGTTCTGTCACACTTTTGAGCCATTATTTAAGAACAAGGACGAGAATTCAATAGTCGGTTTCTGGTTAGAATGACATTCTCCTGAGTCATTATTCAGCTCGTAGCTCTGCAATGAAGAAACAAACCACTAACACAAAAACACATTCATGACACACAAACTATAATCACTTATTAGTGAATTCAGGCTGACAGCGTCTTATTTAGTCTTCTAGAAGCGTCATGAAACGATACCGGCTGTGTCTCATACACTGTAGAGCTGTGTTGTTGGTATAACGCTCTCAAAACATGTCTAGATAGGCAGCTCACTTGGTTTTGATTCACAGACATTTATCTAAAGCATTTTCCACTGATTGGATCCAGTTTACTTACTCAAATGCAAATGTCAGCACTCAGTTAATGCTTTTACACTTGTATAAATAGAATGAAAACATGCTGATTGTCTTTATATGTCTTTACAGTGTGGACAACAGTGAATATATGAGGAATGGAGATTTCCTGCCCACCAGGTTACAGGCACAGCAGGATGCTGTCAACATTGTATGTCACTCAAAGACTCGTAGTAACCCAGAGAACAATGTGGGCCTAATCACAATGGCAAAGTATGTCTGTCAGTGTTGTATTTTTTTTTCCATACATCTATGATCTTTCAGACGGTAGTGCTGTTTGCATGTAGTAACAGATTGTTTGGTTTGGTGCAGTAATTGTGAGGTCCTCACCACATTAACACCAGACACCGGCCGCATTCTCTCAAAGCTCCATGCGGTTCAGCCGCGGGGAACAATCTCCTTCTGCACTAGCATACGAGTGGCACATGTAAGTACATTCATAGATGCCTAAAGGGGTAAACTACCAGTCAAAAGATTTTTAATGAGTGTGTGTGTGTGTTTTTTTTCTGTTCTGTTCTGTTCACTAAGCCTGCATTTATTTGATCCAAAGTAGAGCAAAAACAGCTAAATTTTAAAATATAATTTATTCTTGTGATTTCAAAGCTGAGTTTTTTAGCATAATTTCTCCAGTTACATGATCCTTCAGAAATCATTCTAATATTCAGATTTTCTGCTCAAAAAACATTTATTATTATTATGTTAAACAGCTGAGTATACATTTTTTTAGATTTCTTTGATGAATGAAAGTTCAGCAGAACAGCTTTTATCTGAAATAGATCGTTACAACGTTATAAATGCCTTCATCATTGCTTTTGATAAATTTAAATAATTTCTTACCAACAAAAAAAAATTATATGGACTCTTAAGTTTTTGAACGGTATAGTGTATGATGTTAAAAAAAAAAAAAAAAACGTTTTTATTTTAGATAAATGCTGATCTTTGGATCTTTCTATTCATGAAAGAATCCTGAAAAAAATCTACTCAACTGTTTTAAATATAATAATAATAATAATAATAATAATAATAATAAATATTTATTGAACAGAAATTCTTAAATGATTTCTGAAGGATCATGTGACACTGCCTGAAGACTGGAGTAAGGATGCTGAAAATTTAGCTTTGATCACAGGAATAAATTACGTTTTAAAATATATTCAAATAGAAAGCAGTTATTTTAAATAATAAAAATATTTCACAATATTACTGCTTTTGCTGTACTTTGGATCAAATAAATGCAGGCTTGGTGAGCAGAAGAGACTTCTTTAAAAAACATTAAAAATCTTACTGTTCAAAAACTTTTGGCTGGTAGTGTTGTCCACTTAAAGACAGTTCCTTTTGTACTCCACAGAGGAAATAACTTAATAGAGGCTTTGGAGAATTTCCTTCAAAAAAAGTGAAAATAGTATTTTAATCTGCTAACATTTACATATGTGTGTCTGTATCTAGTTGGCATTAAAGCATAGACAAGGCAAGAACCACAAGATGAGGATTGTTGCTTTTGTGGGCAGCCCAGTAGAGGACAACGAAAAAGATGTATGTTTTTTGTTGTTGTTTTATTCAAAAATACTTTTCATCTTTCATTGTTGGTCAAACTGTGAATATTTTAGGTAATACAAGTTCTTTTTTGTCACCAAATCTTTTCCAGCTGGTGAAACTGGCAAAGCGGTTGAAAAAAGAGAAGGTCAATGTAGATGTGATAAATTTTGGAGAAGAGGTAACTGGCATAAAACCTTTCTTTTGACCACTTTAAAATCTAATCTGACTTTAAAATTAAAATTTTTCACTTTCTCTTATTTAATCAATCTGTTCAGGAAGCGAACACAGAGAAGCTCACTGCATTTGTGAACACTCTGAATGGAAAGGAAGGTACAGGTTCTCATCTGGTCACAGTGCCCCCTGGGCCCAGCTTGGCTGATGCACTTCTGTCTTCTCCCATCCTGGCTGGTGAGGGTGGCACCATGATGGGCCTGGGGGCAAGCGACTTTGAGTTTGGCGTGGACCCCAGTGCCGACCCAGAACTGGCTCTGGTAAGATACAAATTCATCTGAAGTATAACTGCACTGAAGAATGTATCCATGACCTTACAGGAGAAATGTGTCATTTATTTAAAGGTGAAACTACTTATACATATGTAACCTTGGACCACAAAACCAGTCATAAGGTTCATTTTTTTTAATTGGGTTTTATACGTCATCTGAAGGCTGAATAAATAAGCTTTGCATTGATTGGTTTGTTAGGAATAGGACATTATTTGGCTGAGATACAACTATTTAAAAAATCTGGAATCTGAAGGTGAAAAAATCTGAATATTGAGGAAATCACCTTTAAAGTTGTTCAAATGAAATTCTTAGCAATGCGTATTGCTAATCAAAAATTAGGTTTTGATATATATTTATGGTAGGAAATAAAATGGAAAATGATCTTTACTTAATACCGATAATTTTGACGCATACAATTTGTTATTGGCTGTTGCTTATTGGCTGTTGCTACAAATATACCCATGCTACTTATGACTGGTTTTGTGGTCCAAGGTCACATGTTTATTTTGCAGAAACATCTATGTGTGAAGCATGTATGGGTTGATTACGTCAAAATTACCTTTGTTTACCAGCAATTTTTTCACTTGATCTTGATCTTTTCTGATGACATTGAAAAGAGAGAGATTTATTCAAGTTTCTCTTGATTCACAGGCTCTGCGTGTGTCTATGGAGGAGCAAAGGCAGAGGCAGGAAGAGGAGGCTCGCAGAGCAGCCGCCCAATCAGCAGCTGAGGCTGGCATTCCCACCTCAACCGCTGATGGTAAAGATGTGCTTGAGTGTTTAAAATAGTGAAGGATGGTGACATAGTGGCTCTGGGCTAGCATTGCAAAATGTTTGGAAAATGTACCAAAATTTTAAAGAGAACCCTTGGTATTAAGACGTGTGGCGTAATATAACGTAAATGATGTATCTTAAATATGTATTTGAAAGCCCATGAAATATTTGTTATTTAAAAAAATTCACATTTCTATATGCATATTTTGGGCTTTGGGGGGCGTGATTATTTTGATTACATAAAGCGGTTGCACTTGGGGAGCTACTGGAACTATCTGTTGCTATTTTTACCTCAACTCAGAAAATAAAATACTGATACGATGACCACAGCAACTGAAAGAGCTTATAGGTGGCAATGGATACAATTGATTTTCCCTGCAAAGAGTCTGAACCCCTTTGTCATCCTTGATGTTCTTGTCTTTCTGTCTTCAGTCGTAAAGAAATTATGGTTTTTGAGGAAAACATTTCAGGATTTTTCTCCATATAATGGACTTAATTGGTGCCTTGATTTTGAACTAAAATGTAGTTTAAATGCATCTTCAAAGGGCTCTAAACGATCCCAGCCAAGGAAGAAGGGTCTTATCTTGCGAAATGGTCAGTCATTTTATTTGAAAAATAAACATTTGTATACTTTTTAAGCACAAAAGCTTATGTAGCACACACAATTTCTTCACGACTGAAGATAGAAAGACATGAACATCTTTGATGACAAGAGGGTGAGTAAATTATTTGTGAATTGTTCTAGAAGTGGAGTTCTCCTTTAATACCCAGTGCTCCCTTTAAGGATTGTGTATTGGATTTTGCTGGTTAGCATGACCCCTGCGGGTAGATACTGGTACTACATATTATGTCAGCATAAAGCATCTTTCACTTTTCATAGCCTTTCATGGGGACTTTAACATAACCTTTTCAGTTATTAATTTGTGCAGCCTGTTCATTTTCAAGTATTGAAAATGTTCAACATTTAAGTTGATTCCCCTTGCAAGACAGAGTCCTGATGTTCTGTGCCACTTTTGTTCTCCCTTTTAGAATCAGAGGAGGCTCTTCTGAAGATGTCTGCTTCTCAGCCTGAAAGCGGTGTGGCAGCACTGCCAGACTTCAGCAGCATGACAGAGGAGGAGCAGATAGCCTATGCCATGCAGATGTCCCTGGCAGGTGGAGGTTTGTGCCTCCTCCTTAGTCTTAGAATATGTGCTTGATATAATATGTAATATTGACTATTATCCCGCTTATCTCAGAATTCGGAGAATCAATGGACACGGGAGCTTCAATGGACACTGCGGAATCAAAGGTAATTAAAAATATTGTATGTCTGTTGAGCTCATCACAGTCTCAGGACACTGAGAAATTAACCTCCAAATATGTTTGTATTTTATAGTTTCAAATTGCTTAGCAGCAATCTGCTGAAAAAAATGTAGTCGTCATCTACCCATGTCTTTTTTCTTGTGACAGTCAGAACACTCTTCCCCAGAACTATATTCCCTTCTGACTCGTCTTTTCTCTTGCGCTTTTTAACTAATTCTACAGGAAGAGGATGATTACGATGTAATGCAGGACCCAGAATTCCTCCAAAGTGTCCTGGAGAATCTACCTGGTGTTGATCCCAACAATGAGGCCATCCGCAATGCCATGGGCTCCCTGGCCTCTCAGAGTGGTAACAAACAAGAGGGGAAAAAAGATGATGAGAAGAAGAAATAAATTCTTTGACTGATTGTGATTGATGTACAAGCTGTTTGACATGTGAAATGAGTTAATTTAAGTGGCCATCAGAAGTCTTTACAAAAGCAGTTTTAGATGCATATGAAGTTGCTAAGATGTGCACTACCAAATTACTGCAATGTTGTGTGGTACCTCAAAAAATTCACACATAGCTTGCTAACAATCTTTTTCCCCTTCTGCTCTGTGCACAATTGATTAAATATTTGATAAACCCATGCAAAACATGTAATGAACGGTTTCTGCTTTTTTTCTATTGCCATTAAAACATGACAACTGATCAGAAGCCTTACATTTTGTTATTTTGCTTAGAAGCATTCTTTACCTTGGCTTGTCAGGACAGTTTTTGACAATATAATGAAAATATTACACATGACAAGTAGTATGCTTTATTTTTTTAAAAATCAAAAAAGCAAAAATCTTTTGGATCTTTTCAAAGCCATTATTTTTTTCCAGAAATGTTCTCAAGATCTACACATTTTTACAATATACAGTATATTCTTGTCCTATCCAGACATTCATATATGAACGCTTAAGGTTAACCAACATTTAACCACCTCTCTGTATTACAAAATTGAATTTTAAAAGGTGTTGAAAACATAACCAGGAGGGGTTTTTTTTGTTGTTTTTTTTTAACAGAGGAAGGACAGTGGTTGTGGAGTTATACAGACTTATGTATATCTATTTACAGATCTTTTACAGAACCAAAACTATCACTGAAGGCACAAAAGGAGATGATAAATGGCAGTACAGAGATCACTGAGATAAGGCATAGTGGCATGACCCCAGTAATACAGTATCTAGGAGTGGCTAGTGAGCAACAACTTTTAAACTGAATGAACCTGAGGGTTAAAAAGCATGTTAGAAGGAAGAATCGTGGTAATTCTAACTTTTCCTATGTTTGTTCAAGATTAAAAATACGAGTTAAACATTCTGCCAATATTGGCTTTAAACATTGGAACTGTAAAACAGATGTCATCAACACATATTTGTGTCAAAGCATAATACACGTGGTAAAACATCTGCCTTCTAGCATTATCAATGATCAGTGTACTTGTACAAACGCATCTCCCATTGCATGAAGTATGTAATGCTCATAAAGGCCCAACACACTCGTTAGTTTTTCAGTACAGTCTGCACATTCAAAACTCTCCTCTGAATCCTCTCCTCGAGCAGGTGTTTCTACTTCCATGTCGACACTTGTCTCCACAAACGAAGGGCTTCTCTGATACTTGTGGCTGTAATTATGCTGACCATTTGCCATTATCTTTATGCTTTCGCTTGAATTTAGGTTGGTGGTTTCCTGATCCGAAGTGGCCTGAGGTAGGTTTATGCTGTCGGAATGAGAAGTGATTTCAGTGTTTGGAAGTTCAGGACCAGGATTTTGAGAGTCTGAGACCTCCTCTGGTTCATCAGGGTCCAAATTAATGACCGGAAGCTGTACTCTGCGACTAGGGGACACATAGAGCTTGTCAGGGTGGGAATAAACATACAGCCTATCGTCGTTGGGTATGCCATCAAGATTGAGGTTTAATATATGATTCCTGCGAGTGGAAGGCGGGGTAGATGGTGTCTCATTCTGACAAGAATCGGACAGTTTTGAGGTAGGTACTACTGCTGGACGGATATGAGTCTTTGCATCTCTAGAATGGCGTATCTGATGAGCGTAGAGCAGATCTCCAGTTGAAAAGCTAGCTTTACACCGTTTGCATTTGTGAGGAAAATCAAGTGGCTTTGGTGGGATATCAGGGAGGGCTGGTCCATGGTATGCAGTGTGCGTTTTCAAGTGTTCCTGTAAGACTCTTGTATTTGTGAATGAGAGATTGCAAAGGAGACAAACATGAGAGGTAGAACCATTGTGCAGAAGACTGTGCTTGATTAAGTTTCTCAAACTACTGAAAGTCTTAGAACAGACATCACATTTCAGTCTTTTACAACGTTTATGAGACTCACATTGGTGAGCATGTAAGCTTGCCTCCTGAATGAAGGTTTTGGGACAGAGCGGACAAGCATATGGCCTCTGCCCCGCGTGGTCGGCCATATGCTCTCTAAAAGAGCTAAAGAAACGAAATTGCAGACTGCACTGCGTACAGGAATAACAACGGCTTTTTAGGCGATGACGTTGCTGATGTAGCCATAATTTACTCCATCTTTCGAAGAACTGTCCACAATGTGCGCAAGTATATCTGAAACCAGGAGCATGCGTTTGCAGATGGGCACTCAAAGCCCTGTACCTCTCGAATCGCTGACCACAACGTGAACATTTAAACTTCCAAAGACTCTGAGTGATTTCAATGCATTCTAGAGAGCTATTTGGTGAAGTACAGTTAACATCAGAACGAGCAGGTGATTGAGCATTTGGAAGCTTGATGGGTGAATAGGTTTTAGAATGTTTTGAAAGATCTGTATCTCTTGTTTGTGTAGGTTCCACATCCATCAGTTGAGGGAGTTGCAGGAGCTGTTCTGAGCTGGCTGGCGTTTGGGAACTCTGAGATGAGGTACACTTTAAAGGGTAGGTGTGGGTAACACCTTGCATGATTTCGGTGAGTGACGCACCACAAATCTTCTCCTCCCCACTTGACTGGCAACAAACCTCACAATGAACATTCATTTCTGAATCCTTCTCATAACATTGTCCACAAGAGAAACAAATGTATGGGGGAGAGTTGGTGTGTGTTTGAAGGTGAAGAATGTATTGGCACCATTTCCTGAAAAGCTGTTTGCATATTTGGCACTTGAAGAACACTGGTGTGTTCACTTGACCATCAACTCCTTGACTTACAATGAAGCCCTCAACGTTATTGCTTGCCTCATCATTTTTCCTTGCGATGCATGTTTTGGATGCCTGGTGCATCCTAAGTGCAGACAAGGCACTGAATCCATGACCGCAATGAAAGCAGGAGAAAGGTGTCTCACCAGCATGGTCTTGAGAATGCTTTTTTAGGGCTTTTAGTTGGTTAAACCCCTTTCCACAAATCGAGCAAGCATATGGTTTAACAGGCCAGTGGGTTTTTTCATGAGCTGTGAGGTTTGAATGTTTTAAAAATGTCTTCCCACAGTCTTTACAAGTCAAGGGCTTCTCCACTTCATGCACTTGCATGTGATTCTGCAATTTGACGTGGTTTACAAAGCTTTTCTTGCAAATAAGGCACCCATAATTGTTTGGGATCTCTGAAGACACATTTGATGAAGTACTTCTCTTGCTCCTTATGTGCTTCCGTGGTTCACTGTTTGCTTTTGATTCCTGAAGGTGGACTTTAAAATGACATAGCAAATCATCTTTCTGCAAAAACCTTTGGCTACAGCAAGGACAAGGAAAAGAGGTATCCTGTTTATGTATGTTACGGTGGGACTTTAATTTAGACAGTTGAGCAAAGGCTTTTCCACAGGTCTTGCATTTGTAGGGTTTGTCACCTGTATGAATGCGTTGATGAATGGCGTATGCTGTAATGTGCCGAAAGGAAACACCACAGTATTTGCATGTGAGAGGTTTCTTCACTATTTCTTTAGGCTTGGATCTTATTGTCCTGTTATTAGTTACTTTGTTTGGGACTACACAGTCTTCCACCTTCTGTTCTGTAGAAGCTTGAAGTGAATTTTCTGGCTCAGGTGAGTTATCGAGTACTTTTCCCCCTGTTGTTTCCACACTTAGTACATCTGCTTCCTGAGTAATATTAGGTTTAATTTTTGCATCCAGAGAAATTTGTTCTGACTCTTCCTTGACCACATTACTAGAAATTAAATTACAAATTCCTTTTGAGGCTCCTGTATTATCATTATAGGGTTGCATGGAAACCTTCACTGAATCTTTTCCACTTGGCTCAGCAATATGTTCTTCCACTTTGTACTCATTGACTTCTTTCATTAAACTGGAAGATAGGTCAGTGGGAGAACTGCATAAGACGTCTGTTTTTGGTGTTATCTTGTAGGTCCCTGCAGTTTTTCGTGAGATCATTTCTTCACTGCCTAACTTGGTTTTCTCATTATCATTTTTCTCTGGTGTAACTATATTATTCTTGTCTTCAGTGGAGCATTCACTGGTTATATTGAACTTTGTCAGTAAACTCTTGGCTGGTTCAACAGTGTGTTTTCGTCTCTTCCGACCACGTTTTCTTCCTTTCAGTACTTTAATTGTTCCCTTAGTCTCAATTTTTATATCTGCCAGCATATCACCATTTTCTTTAGCAGTTTCTTCACAGAGATCCTGTTTCTTTTGTGTCTCAGGCAAAGGTAAAGATGTATTCCCTTCCTCATTAAAAGATGTAGGAATGCTGTGGGACAAGGGATCTGTAGCACTCTGAAGCGATTCTGAGGGGTCAGTTCCCAACTGTTTGGTAACAATTAAATTTTCATCCATAACTTTTTGCTCTACTGGACTTGCAGCTGCTTCAACAGCATTTTCTGCACTGTCTTGACATGGAGAGAGATCGGAGATCTGGACAGATGGAGAGGTGTTATCTTCTAAATGTGCTACAAATAACTTCTTTTTCTTGTTTTTCTTCGAAGGGGGTCTTCCTCGTCTTGGTGGCTTTTTATCAACAGTGTATTGGTCTTCAAAATTGGCACCATTTTCTGTGCTGTCTTGACATGGAGAGAGATCTGAGATCTGTACAGATGGAGAGGCATTATCTTCTAAATGTTCTACAGATAACTTCTTTTTCTTGTTTTTCTTTGAAGGGGGTCTTCCTCGTCTTGTTGACTTTTTCTCAACAGTGTTTTGGTCTTCAAATTCAGCAGTCTGCATGGAACTTAAATGAGTCTCTCCAAGACACTTAGTGATGTCTGAAGAGACTGTGCTCTTGCCATGTGTTGACAAATTCTCAACTACTGGATCTGAGTTTATTTTTTGTGTCCGGGTTGATTTTCTTGAATTCAGTACTGGCTCTTCTGGAATGTCTGTTATCCTCTGTGAGTTATCAGAAAATTGAATTTGTGTGTTGTTTTGAAAATCACAGGCAATTCTGTTGTCATGACATATATCTTTATGTTCCTCTTCTTTAACTGTTTGAGTTAACCGGCATGCCATCTTTCTTTTCTTTCGTCCAGCTTTTCTACCCTTTTTCTTAGGGGGTTTTGTAGCTTTGAGGTCTTTTTGTTCAACCACAGTACCATCTTTTTCAGACTGCTGTGATCCTACAGTCTGACCATCAGACAGTTTACATAAATCTTCAACCTGTGTAAAAGTGACCATGACACCTGCCTCATCTGATCCACTGTTTTTGTCCTCCGACAAAGAAACACTACCAAATCCATGTGTTTCTACAATTTCCATGGATTTCTTGGATTTCTTCTTGGGAATCTTCAAATGCTGGTCACAGTTGTCCGTTTCAAAATTTTCAGAAGCTACCCTGCTTACGACCGATGAGACATCTGACATTTTGTCCTCTCTGGGAGCCAGCTCTAGAATATTGCTTTGTGTTTTCTTTGCCTTCTTTGTTGACCTCTGAGGGTTTGCAACATCTTCAGAAGTGATGGAAACCTGACTTTCAACATGACTTTCAACATGACTTTCAGCTGTTTCACTCACAGTGTCTGTTTTTATGCAAGGGTCTTGTGTTGCATCCTTACTCTGAGATATTGGTGGAGACAAAACCGAATGTTCAGCATGGTCCTCTGGTTGATCATTTCTGACTTCCAATGCTGTTGTTCTCTTTTTCATACATTTCTTTGTCACATCTTCTGACCTTGAATTCGCATTTCTGTTTAAAACTGAATTTTCTTGCTGCACAGGAAACTGTTCCCTAATATCGGTGATTGCTTGGGTAAGGTGTGTTTTGCATTTAGTGGCCTTTTTAGGTTGTCTTTTCATCTTTACTTTTGTCTTCTTTTGTTTGATGTCTGAATTATCCATTTCTGTGGCTGCTGCAGAAACAAACGTTTCTTGTTGCATTGTTTGGTCAACTGCAGGTTTATATACTGCTTCTTGTTTATTGTCAGACATTTTCTTAGACTTTTTTTGCTGTGCTGTGGTCTGAACATTCTGTCTGCTGCAGAGTGAGTGTAGAAGGAGCAACTGCATGGTCATCCACCACTTCCTGTCCAGTTGCCTTTTCCACAGTTCTTTTTTCTTTTAAAGCCATTTGTGAACTGGAGGCCACTATGTTTGCACCAGATTTTGAGGGTACTGCAACCAGATCTTCATGCTGGTTCACACTGAGCATTTCTGCTGCTTCATTTTTGATTTTGGTTACAGTCTTTTTTCTTGGCTTTTTCAGTGTCCTGTTTAGTCTTGAAGAGTCAGTCGTTGCAGGTAAAACAGAACTTTCTTGTATCACAGTTGCTAATAAAGATGTTTCTTCAACCAGATTACCATTTAAGTGGTTGTCATTTTTGTTTTTTAAAGATCCTCTGGCTTTCACAGTTTTTTCTGGATTTGAAACCACTATACGTGAAAAATCATCTGAGGGTGGTAAAATGACATTGTCCTGTGCTTCTGTAAATTTGTGGTCAGTATTCCTCCTCTTACTTGATGTCTTTTCTGTGTTCTGTTGGCTGACACTTGAATAGTCAGTTTCTGGAGTCAAATGAGCAAGTTCACAGTTCTCACCAACTATGTTATGAGAAACCTTTTTGTCAAGTGTTTTCCTTGTTCTGAGTCTTTCTATAGTTGGTTGCACAGTGGTGTCATCAGATTCTGAGAGTGGATTCAAAACACTTTGTTGAGCTGTTGTCTGCTCAACTGCAGTTATATCTATTGCTTTACATTTAGTATCTGACGATTTCCTTTTCACTGATTTTCTTGGTGTGCTGAGAAGAACAGAAGGCTCAACATCATTTCCTTCATTTGAAACAGAATCTACTTGCTTAACAGTGTCTGTAGAAGGCTGGGTGTTCAAAAGAGTAGTCTCATTGTCATCTGTTATTGTTGCCTTTTTCAGAGGTTTTTTTGCTTTCACCATTTTTGTTTTCAAAGTCATCATGTTTTCCATATCCTCTTGTGGACACACATTGGGTGTTTTCGCTCCTTTGTTGACATGTGCTCTTTTCTTCTGCTTTGATTTCTTTGGGTTATTCTGAGGGCTTAGATTGTTTGAAGATTCAGTCACTGAGGTTGAAACAGAATCTGTTTGACCCCCAGAGTCTAGTGAAGACTGTCTATTCAGCAGACCAGTTTCATTCTTTTTTCCTTTAGAAGCTTCTGTAGGAAATCTTCTCTCCTTCTGATGCTCTTCAACATCCACTACGTCTGTCTCAAGTTCTGAAAATGTCATGGGAACATCTTTATGTGAATCGTCTTTGATTTGTAGTGTTTTCTTTGTAGTCTTTTTTCCAGATTTTTGTAATTTTCTTGACTCTAAACTAGAGATGGCTTGTTGGGTTACTGCTGGATTACTGACTCCCTTCATCAAAGTGGTGTCACTGACCTGAAAATGTGATGTACAGTCTTCTTCTGGGGACAAGACAGTGCTTTGAGACAAACACTGATTGCTAAGAGTAGCGGAGTTTTTAGCCTTTAAACGTAACTTTGTTTTTTTCTTCAGTTTCCTACTAGAAACAGCTTTCCTGTTGATCCTAGCGTTTGATGGTACTTCTTCCTGTGAGGCCTCAGAGCAACTATGATCTGGTTTTTGTGAGGTCTCTGCTGTATCTGCCACTAGTTCAACTTGTGTCATTCGACATTTTTTCCTCAGTGTAGGTGGGTTTACATCAACAATTGTAATTGAGTCCTCTTTTATTGCATTGCTGTCATGATCAGCTGTTGAAACGTTTTGATTTGCTTCCTCGTGTCTTGTTGTGCCTAGTTTGTCAGCACTGTCTAACATTTCAGATCCATACACAGGACAGTCATCTCTTTTATTAAATGTGTGTATTGCTCCAGTTAATGCTTCAAGCTCAGATTTTTTTCTTTTTCTTGCTTTCTTATGCGTTTGCAATGCTTTCTGTAGGTTATGCTGAGAGGAACAATCACTCCTTGATGTGGGAGAAGGTGGAGCTACCTGTAAATTCTCAGTAGATGGAGGAGTACTGCTTTCTGAAGTGATGTTGAGAAATTCACTTCTTTCAGAGTTTTTTACATTTTCGCTAAAGGGCAAAAGAACCGTACGTAGACCTGCTGGGGTTTGTTTTTCTTGGACATGAATATCACATTCATCCGTAGAACGTGCAGAAGTTGAGGCAAGCGTCAGTGTCTCATTTTTTGAATTGCTCTCTTGGAAACAAAGCTCCTTTAATTTGCCACTTTCAAACTGAGAATCTTTGCATTTATAATCAGTGTGAATTCTGTCGGATACAACAGGAAGATCTGGTACTCTCTCTGATGCTGAAGAAGAGTTCTGAATTTCAGGTGCGAATTTTGTTTTAAGTTCAGTTTTTGTGTTAAAAGATGTCTCTTGAAAATCATCCATTTCAATTTTTCCAGGTACAGGTAGACTGTTCTCAGAAATCCTTTCTTCTTTTGGGATCCGCAGGTTTAAGTTTTCGCATTCAGCCACAGCTGTGTTTTGACTGCCTAATGAGGCTGGAGTGGGTACAAGATCGCAAACTTGCTTTTTTAGTTTACTTCCAAAGTATTGACTGCTGGGCAGATATGCAGCACTTTGTTTTATTACTGTAGTCTCAGAGACATACGGATTGCTTGTCTTTACCCTCTTGTCTTGCACATTATGCTTTGAGGAATGATCCTGAGTTTTTCCACCCGTAAGCTCTGCTTGGTGACAGCCCTTTTGAACATCAAAATGATGAAGACCATGTACAGTAGAACTTTCAGGAACAGTTTCATTGCTTAATTTTGCATGTTTGAAGCCAATACTTGTGCCCGCATCTTTCCTTGACAACCGACATCCTTGTATTGTTCCTTGGAAGGTGTGATCAACAGACGGGTTGTCCAAAGAAATACCTGGAAACTGTTCCCTTTCCATAAGACTTTCTGATGAAGAAAATGGAGTGTATGAACTCCTGTTAAATCCTGGTAATAATTCTGGCTCATGTTCTCTGATTCCAGTAATTCCTAGTTCCTTTTTTCCTAGAGATGATCCAACATCTAATATGCTTGGCCCCTCATTTTTCCCCTGCAAATAGATAAAATATATGACAGTAAATTATTTGTTCTTTGGTGGCTTATTTTACATTCTGTTTTATAAAATCTACATTCAAAGGATTTTAATATCAGCACCTACCACTTCCAGAACATCTTTCTTTTTACTAATTCCATCTGACAACACTGAAAGAAAGGAATCCGGCTCTTCAACTCCTTGCCCATCCTGCTTCTCATTAACTTTGGATCCTGCAATCTGACAGTGGTCTTTTAATCTAAAATTCGCCTCAGTTTCAGGTCCTTTATATATAGGATTACAGTCCATTAGGGGGCCACATTCATTCATGGATAAAGTCTGTTCCATTTCCATTCCGTTACTCATCTCTAGAGCATCTTTGATCACTGATGTCCAATTACCATTTCCCTGGTCCAATTCTCGATTCTGTGAAAAGACAGATATTGAGTGAATGGAGAAATAACATTTATTTTGGTTACGCAGTGTAGAGGTTACATACCTTTTCATGTGTCACATATTGGGCACACCTGAGGGGAAGCATATGTGGCACACTAGCTGATGCTTCACCAAAAGGGTCTTTCAAAAATTCTCTTCTCTCCACTGCTGTCTTTTCATCCACTGCAGTGTCAGATTTGCCGAGACGATTATCAGGAGAAAAGGAATATTTATCAGAGTCTGTTGACATTGCTGAAGAAGTTTCATGGTAATCCGGTAACAAAGCCTTAAATGCACCACTCATACAAGATGATAGTGACGTCATGGGTTCTCCAGCAGCAAAGCTGTTTCCTATCTCGTCATGCCCCTAAAAATAAAGACAAGATATTTGAGTTTAGAAGTGAAGAACTGGATGCAGCCTAATATTGTTGCTATTGATTTGTCACCTACCTTTAGCTGTGTTCCGAGCCAGGTACTGTGAGAGAACTCTTCTGCTCTTTCACCATAATTTTCCTCATAATGTACAGAAACATAATTACTGTAACCTACCTCCTGATGCTTCCCTGCTGTATTATAGGGAACCCTGCTGTTATGGCTTCCATGTTTATTCCATGGTGGTAACTCGCCATCCATGGTACTCAAATGGTTTATTTGAGTTTAAATGTCCTTATGAAATGCCTGTGAGAGGGAAAATGTTTAGATTTAGTTCTAAGATTAGAGATTATATTAGTTTAAAGAGTTCCTTCAAAGCAAATCACTAATAGATGGCTGTTTGCATTCAGACATTAAAGGGATAGTTCACCCAAAAATTAAAATTCTGTCATTAACTACTCACCCTCATGTCATTCCAAACCTGTAAGACCTTAATTAAGATATTTTAGAAAAATGAAATCCAAGAGCTTTCTGGCCCTGGATATACAGCAACACAACTGACACGTTTAAGGCCCAGAAAGGTTTGTGACAGAATTTTCTTTTTTGGGTAAACTATCCCTTTAAATACACTGGGTATTAGCAAAGAAGCCTGTTTTTAAATGCAAACAAGGCAATGCATGATATATAGTGTTAAACTTTTTTTTTTTTTTCAAAGGAACATATTTATGCATATTTTTCCATTATTATTGTGTCTGTTGTGCCTTTTTTTTTACAAGCAACATTATTAACCATATTAAAGATTTTAGCATGGTTTTTTTTTTATATTTAAAAAAAAAAAGAAAAGAAAAAGAAAACGCTACATATGTTTTGTAATCTCCATATCTGCACCTTCTCTCTCTTGTATGGCAACTTTCTCAAGTCTGAAACTGCCCAAACATATCTGACATACTTTTGTGGCATATAGTAAGGAAGTAATTGTAAACCAAATCTTTGTAACATCTTTGTGTCCATCCATTATTTTTCATTTATAATCAGTTTTACAAGTTTAAATTCAATTCAGTGTTGAATTTTTATTTTTTATTTTTAACAGTCTGCAAGCTAACAAAAATGAATTCGTTATTAATTAGGAAAATACAATTATGATTCTTGTAAATATATATTTGTTAATACCAACTTGTATACACTCATAGTTACTTGTTTTGGTTTTCCGTTACCCTACCTATATTTATATACAAGATTAACAAACGAGACAAACTCAGACTACATAGGTGTCATGACAAACACATCTCCCTTATTTTGATAGGGACAGAAATTATCATTATAACAGTGATTTTTTTTTTTTTTCCCCTAAATTTTAAAAGTAAAGGATGAATGTTAATGAACGTCACTAAATTACTTGCAAAACTAGGTAGGCGGAGGTTTCACTCCGAGTTTCTTGTACAGTCGACCATAAAAGATTAATCAAAAGCGTTTACTACTAGTGCACAAATAGTCAAAGGTTTCGATTGACTGAGTTTGTTTTTTGGTCACGCCTGAACCTTAGCTGTGTGCTAATTCGCAAACTAAACGATTTAAATGGAATCCCTATTAAAGCCCCAGTCGTTATCTGCTGGATAAACACTATAAAGCAGTTTTCGTAGGCCAGGAAAAAAAAACAACAAAAATTCTCGTCAAGCCACTGTGAGAAAACACGGTGGGCTCGATTACTCACCGATGTGGTCGGCGCGCTTAATCCCTGGCTCGCCCGCGGTCATTTATTAATGGTTGTTAGGAGTATGTACATTTATCATAGAGCGTTGCTGCTGTATGAATATCCGTGTCGTGTAATTATTTCCGTACTTAATACATCTGCTTGTGCTCCTCGTGGTGGTCTGTTGTGGGGTCCTGGTGTATCCAAACACAACATCCGTAATAGACCGGAAGACCGAGAGGTATGTGTAGTGTGGGACACTTCTCGGGATGTTAGTGTGTTGTACTGGGAGTGCATAAAAGTTAAACGTTGTATTTTAGAACTGAAAGCACCCACAAAAATATCGTAATGCATTATATGGGTCAATGACAAATAATGATGTTTGATAAAATAAGAAGAATTGTTTTCCAATTTAGTTCAGAAACGTTCTAAATTGTTAAACCGTTCGAATTTTTTAAATTTAAATGTTTTCATGCTTCTTTGAAAAACGCTATTTTTTAATACAAAGCAGGTGATTTTTAACCATAATAACTTTTTCCTTTTATTTTTATATCCAGACAGTACAGACATTTAGATGACCTTTACATTTTTAACTTTAAGACCCACAAAAATATGAAAATGACTAATAACTCAGAACATGTTAATTATGTAATTTCTTCTGTATTTTTGATAAGAGTTTTAGACAAAAATAAGTCATTGACCCGTATATATGTTATACACAGACAGTTCACTTTACCAAGATACTTTGAATACTGATTATTTTTATTGAGCTTTATATTACACAGATTACATCTGTAGTTACATCCATGTATTACTGATAGCATATTTCAGTCATTGTTTTCACATTTCCAATACCTTCATTTCTGCAAGCAAAGTTAAGTGAAAAAGTCACTCCGCTAATTTTTCCATTCATAATTTCATTCTAATACACTGGTATTACAAGCCCTCCATGACTGTCTCCACTTGCTTCTGGACCTGAGACACATAGGGTTGAAACCAATTTTTGATCTCCTCTGCCTTTTCCTGAATTGTGCTACGCATATTCTCTGTGCTCTTCGCAACTTTCTCTTTGAGGTCCTGCATTTGTGATTCCAGTTTCTCCTTTATTCCTTCTCCCTGGCTTCTCAGCAGATCTGCCAGAGTTTTCAGCTTCTCTTCAGCACGCTGTTGCATTGAGGTGAAGTAAGGCTCAAGACGATCCTTCATACCTTCCATTTTCTCAGAAGTACGAGAGCGAACCTCCTCAAAGTATGTTGCCATTTTCCTTTAGATCAGAGACAAGACAATAAGAGAAATTGCTCAAAATGAAGAATTTCATATTAGTATTTAACTTTTAACTGTTATGTATTATATTTTTATTTAATCTAAAAATGGTAACAGTGCATATCTATGTAATTCATTAAAGTTTTGTTAATATACTAAACTGTTTTACTTTTTAAACTATCAGTATTATCATATCCTGTTATATGTAGTTTCTCTTCTACAGTAACAGAAATATCAAAATCAAAATGTGAAACTTTTTATTTAATTACATCCTAGCTGTCAGTGTCAATAAGGCATGTCAAACAATGATGTCCATAAATATTAAACAGTGATAAAGAACAGTAGGTTATTAAGTTTGCTATGTACATTACCATTCAAAAGTACAGGGCTGGTAATATTTTGTAATGTTTTTGAAGTCTCTTATACTCCTCAAGGCTGCCTTTATTTGATCAAAAATACAGTAAAACAGTAATATTATAAAATATCATTACAATGTAAAATAACTGGTTTCTAATACATTTTAAAATAGAATTTATTCCTGTAATTTTCAGCAACTATTATTTATATTTTCAGTGTTTTAAATGTTGGAAACAGTTTTGCTGTTTAATATTGTTGTGGAAACCCTGACAATTTTTTTCAGGATTCTTTGATAAACAGAAGGTTCAAAAGAACAGCATTTATTTGAAATAAATCTCTTTTTTGACATTGTAAATGTCTTTACTGTCACTTATGATCAGTGTAATGCATGTTTTTTTTATTATTATTATCTGGTCCAAACTTTTGAACGGTAGTGTACATTTTTTTTATAAAGGTGGAGCAAAGATATGGTCACGTAATTGAGATTAATGGCATCACTCACTTGTTGATCTCTTGGACATCCTTGTTAAAACGTTTCTTTAGTTTCTTGGCATAGGTGTTGACCCTGTTCTTGACCTCATCAGCGTTCTGTTCCATAATGGTCCGGAGCTCCTCGGTATATTCATTCACACGATCCTTAGCATCCTCCATGTGTGTACGGAGCTTATTGGCCAGCAGCTGCACATCTTCATTGAATTTCTTGGCGGTCTCCTGCGCATAGGGGGCCAGTTTGGAGTTCAGGTCATCTTTGTACATTTGCAGCTCCATCATAGTGTCACTGATCAGTGTGCTGCAAAGAAATGAATTTCAATGTCATAAATCAGATTCAAGTTCTCAAATATTTGCTTTCCCACAATGTTTTGTAGCATTTACTTACTCTAATTCTCTGCCCAGCTGGGTGGCCTTGATCTTGTCCCTCATCTCCTCAGCCTTAGAGGTCAGCTCGGACACATGGGTCCAGAACTTATCCACTGCCTCTTCCCAGCGGCTTTTTGGCTCATCCTGAAACAGGAAGTTCCCCTGGCAGCCTGCAAAGTCAGAACGGAGAACAAATATTTTTTAGCGCGTTGAATATTTGTTAATGTAGTCCGTCGTTGTAGACACATCATCTGTACCGTCATGGTCTCAATGAAAACCATCACATTATCCATTTAAATGATGTGTTGAAGTAATCCAAGTTCTAAGCATATGTTGTTGCGTCGCTGATGATCTCTTACCTGAAATAATAGCGAGAGCAAGGATTACTGACACAAACTTCATGGTTGTTTTTGGACAGTACACCAGACAGATTTTCCAATGTGTTCTGTAATGGGAGTTTGGAAGCAGCTGGTATTTATATGACTTGGATCATGTTGATAGCCATAATGTGACTATGAACAGGTGAATTGGCAGCCTGTGTCCAAAGTTCTTTTCTTCAGATATTTGTTTATCGCAGTCTTCCGTTCCACGTTGGATGACTAAGGTTCCAAAAGGACAAGATGTGCTATATTTTAAAAATTGGTTTGTTAAAAATTAATATGGCTCATTGGTTTAGGTGTTCTAGCAAGAGGTAAAACACAAGTGAAAGCACAAGAACAGTTTCACAATATCATATTAGAACATATTTTTATTAAACGTAATAAGAAACAATCATCAAAAAGAGATGGACCAAGTCATAAAAAGTGAGACATTCATGTCAATGTCAAAAAAGACATTTGTTGCATAATAATTAATATTTCATTATTATGCAACAAGACATTTGCTACTAACAAAGCATCTAGTCTTGCATGATTCAAGGATCAAAGCTTATCATTTATCTCTCTTCTAGTTAAGATTTTATCACTGTACTTTACATTCACCCCATTTAGAAGGAACATTGTAATGCTTAAAATTGAGCTATAACTTTAAACTCAGTAAACAGATTACTTGCGTCCATGTATTGTTGGCTTCTAGATGATTTTATTTTCTACAGTACGTCTGTTTTACAGTTACCAGTCAATTATGGGAAAATGTCATTGTGTTCCAAACTAAAACAGGATAAGATATCATGTCAGCAAACTGCTATCATCTCACATAAGACAGAATCAGTTGGTTATCTTGAGCATTTCTTGCATGACGACTTTGTGCAAGAGGACAATGATAAACTAATTTGGCTCATGTACCACACATAATAAATAGATTAAATAAAAGGTGGTTTTGTAAAAAAGATATATTTGTTTAACAGGCCTCAATATATATATAATATTGTGGGCTGACACACTTTTATCCAGGCTTTTTATCTTAAATGAACAAAAAAGTAGGTTCAAAGGCCACGTGAACTTAAATTTAAAGTGTGAATTAAAATGGCTTGGTGGCAGGGTGTAGCCAAAATAAACAGGATTTGAACCCTTCTCTGACTAACAAAGATAAAACAATTCACTTTTTTTGCATAGGGACAACTTGAGTGCTTATTCAAGTATCATTCCTAGTTTGCTACCTTTGTGGCTCTAAAGGCTGGAATACATGCAGATATTTTGGTAACACTTCACAATATGTGTGCACAAATATGCATTAATCTAAGGTTGCATTCATGCTTAATTAATGCACAGATAATCACGAGTTAATGTATAATTCATGAAGAACTCAACCATTTATTAATGATTACTACATCAGCAACTAATGAACATTCTATATGATTCATAGATTAAGTAATCAATAAATTGTTATTAGTTAAACGTGTCATAATGTATTAATTCCCTAAGAACTTATTTTATGAACTAATGATGTAAATTCATATGTTAAGTACCACAGTGGTCAAAGCTATGTACTTAAACTTCCAGTTGTCTGCTTTAAATACTCATTAGCTAATGTTTGCAAATGTATCATTATGTTGTGATTTACTTGTTGAGGCACAGAACTATTACCTAATTGTTAAGTAATATGTCATTGTGGTTATGGATATAGAATTAGTTAGTCATGTGCCTCAATGAGTTGGAGCCATGATTTTCATGGGTCGAAGCCATGCATTTCAACTTCCAGTTGTCTGCTTTAATTAATCATTAGCAAATAATTTGCAAAGATATCATTATGTTATGACTTTACTTGTTGAGACACACTAACTACCACAATAACATATTACTTAACAATTAGTTAATAGTTCTGTGCCTCAATAAGTAAAGTCATAACATAATGATATCTTTGCAAATCATTAGCTAATGATTAATTAAAGCAGACAACTGGATAATAAAATGCGTGGCTTCAACCCATTGTGGTAATTAACACATGAATTTACACTATTCATAAAATAAGTTCTTAGGGAATTAATACATATGTAATAACACATATAATTATAATACATTTAACTAATAACAATTTATTGATTACTTACTCTATGAATCATATAGAATGTTTATTTGTTGCTGATGAAGTAATTATTAATAAATGGTTTAATTCTTCATGAGTTAAATATTAACTCATGATTATCTGTGCATTAGTTAAGCGTGAGTTAATGCATATTTGTGCACCCGTATTGTAAAGTGTTACCGATATTTGCAGTCTGGACAAGTAGATGCTATAGTTGAGGTCAAATGTTTACACACACCTTGCTGAACCTGCAAAATGTTAATTGTTTTAACAAAATAAGAGGGACCATACAAAATGCATGTTATTTTTTTTATTTAGTACTGATCTGAATAAGATATTTTACATAAAAGACGTTTACACATAGTCCACAAAAGAAAAAAAGTTTACATACGCATGATTCTTAATACTGTGTTGTTACCTGAATGATCCAGTTGTGTGTGTTTTTTTGTTTAGTGATATTTGTTCATGAGTCCCTTGTTTGTCTTGAACATTTAAACTGCCTGCTGTTCTTAAAAAAAAAATCCTTCAGGTCCCACAAATTCTTTGGTTTTTCAGCATTTTTGTGCATTTGAACCCTGTCCAACAATGACTGTATGATTTTGAGATCCATCTTTTTATTCTGAGGACAACTGAGGGACTCATATGCAACTATTACAGAAGGTTCAAACACTCACTGATGCTTCAGAATGAAAAACAATGCATTAAAGGAACACTCCACATTTTTCCAACTTTTTGAATCCATTCAGCTGATCTCTGGTTCTGGCGGTAGCACTTTTAGCATAGCTTAGCATAGATCATTTAACCAGATTAGACCGTTAGCATTAGACCATTAGTACACAGTGTAACTACAGAAGAGTCCAGTTTCAAATAGGAAAAATATCGAAACTCTTTGGTCATTTTTGAGCGAGATGCTAATGGTCTAATCTGATTCAATGATCTATGCTAAGCTATGCTAAAAGTGCTGCCGCCAGACACAGACATCGGCTGAATGGATTCGAAAACGGTAGGGGAGTTGGAAAATGAGCCTATTTCCAAAAAAAAGTGGAGTGTTTCTTTAAGAGCCGGGGGGTGAAAACTTTTTGAATTTGAAGATCAGGGTAAATTTAACTTATTTTATTTTCTGGGAAACATGTAAGTATCTTCTGTAGCTTCTGAAGGGCCGTACTAAATGAACAAAAATATGATACTTAGGCAAAATAAGAAAAATGTACTAATTTTCATTCTGTTCAAAAGTTTTCACCCCGGCTCTTAATACATTGTTTTTCATTCTGGAGCATCAGTGAGTGTTTGAATCTTCTGTAATAGTTGGATATGAGTCACTCAGTTGTCCTCAGTATGAAAAGATGGATCTCAAAATCATAAGGCCATTGTTGGGAAGGGTTCAAATACACAAAAATGCTGAAAAACCAAAGAATTTGTTGGACCTGAAGGACTTTTCTGAAGAACAGCAGTTTAAATGTTCAGGACAAACAAGGGACTTATGAACAACTATTACAAAAAAAAAACCACAGCTGTGGATCATTCAGGTAACAACACAGTATTAAGAATCAAGCATATGTTAACTTTTTACGGGGTTATTTATATGAATTGAACTATTATTTTCTCTTGTGGACTATATGTAAATTATCATATATGTGAAATATTATATTCAGGTCAGTACTAAATAAAAAACAACATGCATTTTGTTAACATTTTGCAGGTTTTTAAAGATATATGTAAACTTTTGACCTCGGCTGTATATTAGTATATTATTATATTAGGCTGTATATTGCCTTATAACAACAGCATTATAATCAAAAATGACACAAAAATTGTAGACATCAAACATAGTATTTTATTTAGCAATTTTCAGAAAAACACACATGAGCAACAAAGAAATATATTAGGTGAAACCCCCAGTGGTAACAGAAGTGTCCTTTTGAATTTCCAAAAAGTCTCTACAGTCTGTTAAGACTGTTTGTTTTTGGCAAAGGACTCCCAAAGAGCTGTTAACTGGGCCTTCAGGTCCTGGGCGTATGGATCCAGTTTGCTCAGCTCCTCTGAATAGGGAGCCAGATTCTTCTGAAGCTCTTGACTTCTCTGGGCCAGCTGACTTTGAAAGGTTTGGGCTAATGGAGACATGCTCATCTGAAACTCTAAAAAGTGCTGGTTCAGTTTCTGCTTCAGCTCCTCAGTTTGAGGACCCATCTCCATCAAACTTCTCTCCAGTTTGGCCTTCAGCTCCTCAGCCCCCTGAACCAAAGTAGATCTCAGGGCCTCAGAGTTCAGGGCCTCTGCGTACGGGGCCACGTCCTTCTTCAGCCACTCAAGCTGCTCCTCAATCTCACCTCTGATCTCCTCAACATAAGGCTTGAGCTGGGACTGCACAGATGTCATTTCCTGTTCCAGGCGCAGTTTCAACTGATCCGCCTCTTGGGACAGTTTGGCCAGCAGGTCTTGAGTCAGAGGAGTTATTTGACTTTGAATGACCAGGGTGTATTTGTTGATGGCATCTGCACTTTGAGAGATCCTGTCACTGAGGAGAAACAGAGATGGATGTTTGTGTTTTATGATTTGTTTTATAGCCAGTTTATCAGGTCATCGTCTAAGTTATTATATGCTTACTTGATTTCTTGACCCAGTTCTGAGTTTCGGATCATCTGAAGTGTGTCCTCAGCTGTGAGGGTTGCCTGAGACACGTAATTCCAGAATGTATTTTTCACCAGCTCCATACTGGTTGTTGGCTGGTTCTGCCACATTATATTGGCATGACAACCTAGTGGATTCATAATTAAAAAGTATTAATGCATTTAAAATATAACAAGCAAATCTCCAATTTGCATAAAACACCATTTTTAAGTGAGTGAAATTCAGTGAATACTTACCAGAGAAAACTGCAATAACAAACACTGCAAGGACCTTCATGATGATGTTCGGTTCTACAAGAAAAAAATTGTTTTGTGAGACAAGACCTCTATAAATGTTCTTGACTAGTTTGCACTGTGAGAAGAACATACGTATGCATTCATTTGTGGTTTTGTCCAGTTCCTTACCTTACTCTTGTGCTCTTCTGTTTAGAGAATGTATCAGCACTGTATATAAATGGTTGCTGAGCTCTGATAAAGGCAGTAAAGTCCAGAAGTTAGTGCCCTGCTGTCAGTTGTACATGCCATGTCACACATTCCACATCATGAAGTCAACTGAACTGAACTGAACTCAGATCTGTGGCTCACAATTATTTATTTAGAGTCAGATGTTAGTACTGTATAACAGTACTACAGTAAGTCTGAAATGAATGTCCTGTAAAACTTCAAAACATAAAACTGTAATCTAGATGCATTACACTATACAGGGAAAGGGAATACTATCAAATTTTAAACAAGTCCTGGATATACAGTTTTGGATCTTTTTAAAGTATTGTTTTGAATTAAAAAAAAAAAAAAACAAACATTTTTTCACTGTTAGCAAATTTCCTGACAGTTCATTACAATTTACAGAATAAGTGTGTTTTTTTTAATACAATGCCAGCTCCAGTGGCTATTTTCATGATGAAAACATTTCATTGTAAATTAGATTAGTTCGTAATAAACCAATTTTTTTTTTTTTTAATATACTTTTACTAAAAGCTAAAAATTATATTTGGTTTCACTTTGTTAACTGAAAATGTTAACTGAATTTAAAAAAGGTTTCTCACAGGGTTAAACACTATGGAAGCCTCCACGGTTGAGAAAAAATATGATTCTGTAAGTCATAATAATGAGAAACTTTCTCGTAATTATGACTTAGTATATCATTATATTGAGAAACTTTCTCAAAATAATGAGTTAAAAAGTTATATTAAGAAAAAATAAATCTCGTAATAATGAAAAACTTTCTTGTAATGACTTAGTATCTCATAATAATGACTTAACATCTCATAATAATGAGAAACTTTATTGTAATAATGCAAACATTTCTTATAATAATGACTTAGTGTCTCGTAATGAGAAACTTTCCTGTAATAATGACTTAGTATCTCGTTATGGCTTGACATCTTATAATAATAAGAAACTATCGTATAATAAGAAACTTTCTGATAATAATGACTTAGTATCTCATTATATTGAGAAACTTTCTCATAATAATGAGTTAAAAAGTAATAATATTAAGAAAAAATAAAACTTGTAATAATGAAAACCTTCTCGTAATGACTTAGTATCTTGTAATAATGAGAAACTTTCTCAATTATGAATTAGTATCTCATAATAATGAGAAACCTTTTCATAATTATGAATTAGTATCTCATTATATTGATAAACTTTCTCGTAATAAGTTAAAAAGTAATAATATTAAGAAAAAATAAATCTCGTAATAATGAAAAACATTCTTGTAATAATGACCTAGTATTTCATAATAATGAGAAACTTTATCATAATAATGACTTAGTATCTTGTTATAATGACTTAACATCTTATAAGAAACCTTTTCGTAATAACGAGAAATTTTTCATAATTATGAATTAGTATCTCATATTGAGAAAATGTTCTTGTAATAATGACTTAAAAAGTAATAATATTAAGAAAAAAAAACATGCCTTAAAAAGTCAAAATTGAAGGATGTAAGACATTTTTTTTTCTCTTAACTTGATTTTTTTTTTTTTCACGTTGTGGTTCAGTGCTTCTGTAGATATGTCAGAAAATTAAGGAAAATAATTTTGCTATTAGGAAACTTTAATGCAAAAATAAAATAAAATTAAAAAAAAAAACTATATGGTGTAAAAAAAAAAATCCCCAAACATACAACCAGATAAAATATACATAGTTCACATTTATTAGTCCATACATTTGGGATCTAAACCATAATTCTATCTACTTTATAAAGTGACCCAGGACCACAAAACCAGCCATAAGGGTCAATTTTTTGAAACTGAGATTTACATCACTGATAGCTGAGCTTTCCATTGATGTGCAGTATTATTAGGATATGACAATATTTGGCTGAGAAAATCGCCGTTAAATTTATCCAAGTGAAGTTCTTAGCAATGCATATTACTAATCAAAAATTAACTTATGGTAGGAAATTTACAAAATATCTTCATGGAACATAATTTTTACTTCATATCCTAATGATTTTTGGCATAAAACAAGAATCGATAATTTTGACCCATACAATGTATTTTTTGCTATTGCTACAAATATACCTGTGATACTTATAACTGGTTTTGTTGTCCAGGGTCACATACAGTGTTTTATGCATGAATTCAGGTAATATTCTCACTAGCGACATTTATTAGCTACGTTTGAGTGTTTACAGCTTTAAACTTTTTTTTTTTTTTTGTTATAGATTAGGATGGTTGGCTTATAGAATAGGTTATAATTTGAAAGCAATTAAGGAAAATCACAGCATAAAGTTACTATGGGATCTACAATATTTTGACTGACTGTTTGTGAAGGTTGTTTTTGTGACCAAGTTATTGAACTGCATGTGAAATGTTGACGGGTCTGGGCTTGCGCTTTCAAGTGCATTTCTACAGAATATGACATTTCTGCAAGCTCTGCTCTATTAGAGCAAAAGACTAAACAGCGTGCCACAATCTTGATTTAACTTTAAACTGATGTGTTTATAGGTTTGAGAGAAAGAAGTCGTCAGCGGTGTGTCAGTGAGGTAAAAGGTTACTTTAAGCCATCTTGTCTAGGCATTCATCCAATTACACAAACCCATCATTAAAAGTGTTTTCATCTGCGCTTATCAATCAGGTCGAGGAGAATACAAACAACTGACCCCTGAGCTTCAAATTGATCCAGTTGTATTCCAGTGAACACAGGTTATGACGACTGCATTCCAATACAGAAAATATGCTGTGCATTCAAGCAGGTCACGTTATTTTAAAAATAATGAAATAAAATTAATGTAAAATGACCATGTTATGCATACTACATTGTAATATTAGCCTATTACATTTTAATATTTTTAAATAAAATTATGGTTTCGTAAAAAAAAAGTATGTTTCAAAGTACAGTCTCAATTAAATAACATTTCAAATGAACAAAAAATATAAACTAACAATATTCTCTCACAATCATTCATTTTTAGAGGTACAAGGGCAGAGGTACATTTGTCTTTGCATGTTGGTCGGCACGTATGAACATAAGGTTGTTGTAATGATGACTGATGAGTCAGGTATAAAAGAGAATCCTTCTGGACGTTGCCCTCTTCATCACAACACTTATCTGCATTTAAAGAGCCTGATATCTGCTTAACATACAATCGCTAAGAAAGAAGTAAGGAACATAGGACAACTAATCCATTTTGTATTTTTTATTTTTCTATATTAGAATATTCTGGCATGTATTCATCCTAACCTAACTTTAAAAAAAAAAAACAGGATCACTGGATTAAAAAAAGCATTACGTAAGTAAAGCGGTCATATCAGCTAAAGACATATTATACCCATTCAATATGTCTAATTAGTCTTTTATACTTTTAATCATACACAAACTGCTTTAATACTTGGTGTGCATATGTCATTAGGCAATACACAATATACATATTTATAAAGTGTTTATGAAGGCACTGCATGTGGTAGGAAAAAAAGATAATGTGGAAAATATAGATTTGGGATTAGATCAGAATATAGCACATGAATTCTGATGATTTTTTAAATATTTTCATGATTTTTTTTAATGATATCAGACAAACGTATTAAAAGAATTGAGACAGAGGAAAAACATTCATGAACATGCATCTCGGTTTGATAAATGTGTTTTGTTTTAAGAATTTATCCTTGTTTCACAATACTTGCAATGCATATTTTTTATTTATATAGGTACCTACATGAGCACATAGATCCAGCACAAATTGTTTCATTGTGACAAAAATCCCTGATCATCGCCTAGGGAAAGTAAACTAACCCAAAACCTCTTTATCAAACACAAAATAAAAAATAAACAAAGAAATAATTTATAAATTTAAAAAAATGAACATAAACAACAAAATGAAAGGCAAATTTATGTTTGTGTATGTGTATTTCTTCTTGGTTTCTCTTATAATGCATCAGGCAGTAGTGATGTTCTTTAAATGTACTTTTTTGGATATTGGAATTAGCACTGATTTTTGCTTATATTACAAGAATAACAAAAAGGGTTGGTCTGATATATGGAACTAACAACAAATATTATTTTGTTTTGTTTCATATTTACTGACTGGTTTTATACAGAGGTTGATAAGTATGCAAGTGTGTCCAATCTTTACTGTATCACCAGCAATGGTACTGGTGTGTAAACTGCAGAATTAACCAAGAGAGAAGGTAGGTTTAACCAATAGTGATGCCAAACCCACACTGGAACTTGTTTTTTCTGTGGTTAAGGAAAGCACAGAGAGCCAGGGAAAGAGGCAGAGGCTGTAGCTTCTTTTCAAGCGTGGCTCCAACAACCCAGTTACTGTCTACAGAACCTACAAAGAGAGTGAAACATTCAGTACACCAATGTATATCCCACACTCTTAAACAAATGAAGATTACATGAGATTGCAATTACAGGTTTAAAAAAAAAAAAAAAAAAAGTTTCTAGTGTGGATTTTCATTGGAATATTTGGAATAGCAGGCAACAATCTTGACTAGAGTTAATGACAAACGTCAAATAAGAAGACTGGACAGGAATGCTAATCTAAGGATGATGACACGGACACATTTGTGACTAAAAATAGATCTTTGTGTGAACTGAAAAATGTATTTAAGGCTTTTGAAAAAAAAATCATTTTTTTTCTTTTCAAATTCAAGGTCATTGAAATATTTTCAATGGTACAACAATGGTTTTAATAATCATTTTAAGAGGTCTAAAATTTGTCAGGCCCTATGATTTTCGCGATATGGAAAAGATGGATGGAATCACAAAATCTAGTCATAAAAATGGATGTTACCATATAATGCAGAATGTCAGGGAATTTGTCAAATTTTGGATAATTAAAAGTAGGTCAGTAAATTAATATCATATACAAACAGAAACCTAAAGTTCTTCTCCGCAACCTGTCAAGATAAACGTTTAAATTGAAGAAAATGTGACAGAAATGAATAATAACAATGTAATAATAGTACTAATAATAAATTAATTCAAATATTATTTTTAAGGAATAATCACACAAATTTTCTTCCATGTTTTAAATCTAAATGTAAACCTGTTGCCACTTTGGTTGCTAAAAAAAAAAAAGGGAAGAGTTTGTTTAATTTTCATTTGATTAAAAAAAAAAGAAAAAAATTCATTTATTTACTAGAAAAAAATAAAAACACAGAGCATTTCTGAAAATTAAAAATAAAGTAAATCAATAATAAAAATAAAACAAATAAATATTTCTTTAATAAATTGATTAATTAGAGATGCTTTTAATAAATTGTAAGTTTCACGATTTCATTATTCATAAAAGCATACACTTGCTTTTTGTTATTAATATTTAAAAAAACAGAATCCAAAAAATGGAAAATTTAGAATTTGGGGGTGAACCAAACAGAATCTGTGAAAAAGTTAAATGAATTTTATGGGGCCCTAAATTTGGGTCCAGAAAACTGAAACTGTGATTCAGAGTATTTGCATATATATTTTGCATATAACTTTGATCACAGGAATTAATTACATTTTAAAATATATTCAAACAGAAAGCAGTTATTTTAAACAGAAAAAAATATTTCACAATATTACTGCTTTTGCTGTATTTTGGATCAAATAAATGCAGGCTTGGTGAGCAGAAGTGAATTCTTTAAAAAAAAAAAAACATTCAAAATCTTACAAAAACTTTTGACTGGTAGTGTATGTGTGTACACCAACCTTTAAAGACCAGATCGGCTTTGGGGACGTCCAGTTGGTATCCAAATGATACACTAGTGTCCTGCATACGGGTACTTGCTTCAAACTCCACGCCAACCTGCAACTAATACCAAACAACAAAACAAATGTCATTATAAAGCAATAAACATAAATCCAGACATGACTCATTCTGCTGATGAGCATTTACCTGATCATTGGCTTTGTGGTAATACGATCCATGAGCTCCAGCTCCTCCTAGTGTCAGTGTGGCGATAAAGTTGCTGCCTGTTTGCAAATAGCCATTCAGATTTTTAATACTTACAAATTGAATGTTACATAGATATAGGTTAAAAATGTTCTGATTATTTAAAGTTGTGTCCTTGTGCACTTAATACTTTATACATTTTTATTCTTTCATTGTATTTAAAAGGCAGTTTTTGAATACCTTGTTGTGTCACAGTTCACACTACGCTACAAACAGGGTTTTCAAATATATCCATGTGACAAAAAGATTTAATTATTGCGACATGAAAATCTGATAGCGTCACATACCTATCGGCTACTCTTATATTGTTTACCTGTATAACGGCCTGCCAGAGACATGACTGTTCCCTCCTCTCCGGGTCGTCGGTGGTACACCAGCTCTCCTCCCAAAGCCAGCGACGGCGTGACAGACTGGAGATAATGAGCAACAACAATTCCTGAGAGGGACAGGAGGTGACAGAACCAGAGAGAAAATAAACTGGATGAGTGAACTGAAGACGGGACATTGCATGACTAAACAAAAAAGCTACTTCAAACTGCGGCACAAATAAACATAGATGAAGCAGAAGACAATTACCAGATCCCATCAAGACGTCTGGGTTGCCCAAGGTCACGGCAGCAGTGAAATCTTTCCCCTTGAATTCAGCATCTCCTTGCCAGTTCACAAACTTCTGCTGCTGAGTCTGATTGAGACATGTATGTCCAGCAATGCATTACATCATAACTAATGATAAAAATAACACATACAGGCTTTTTCACAAATACACACCTGGAAGGCAAATTTCGAGCGCACTTTGTCTGTGATCTGATGAATGATCTGTGCATTTAGGCTCCCTGTGTTGTCCATGTCACCAACCATGACTGGAAAGGCCTGATAAAAACATTAAAATAAACTATAAGTATTTTGGTAAATGGCACAAATTTCTAACTTTCAGCAGGCTTTGTTCTGAAAATATTTGTATAATTATTTATATTGCATGCTAAATACACTACCAGTCTCTTCTGCTCACCAAGCTTGCATTTATTTGATCCAAAGTACAACAAAAAAGTACAATCTGGAAATATTTTTACTATTTCAAATAACTGTTTTCTATTCAAATATATTTCAAAATGTCATTTATTTTTGTGATCAAAGCTGAATTTTTAGCATCATTACTCCAGTCACAAGATACTTCAGAAATCATTCTAATATTCTGATTTGCTGCTTAAAAAAAACAATTATTATAATTATTATTATTATTATTATTATTATTATGTTGAAAACAGCTGAGTAGAATTATTTTTTCAGGTTTCTTTGATAAATAGAAAGTTCAGAATAACAGCACTGGTCTGAAATAGAAATCTTTTGTAACAATAAAAAACATCTTAATCATCACCTTTGATCAATTTAAAGCATCTTTGCTTAATAAAAATATTAATTTCTATAATTTCTTTCCCAAAAAAAGAAAATGTATATACTGACTCCAAGATTTTGGCATAAGTGCGTAATGTTATAAAAGCTTTTTATTTCGGATAAATGCTTTCTATTCATCAAAGAATCCTGTGCTCAATCGTTTTAAATATTAATAATAAGAATAAGAATAATAATAAAAGAAAAATGTTTCCTGAACAGCAAATCAGCATATTAGAATGATTTCTGAATGATCATGTGACACTGAAGACTGGAGTAATGATGCTTCACAAGAATAAATTACATTTTAAAATATATTCAAATAAAAGATTTTTTTTTATAGTAAAAATATTTCACAATATTACTGTTTTTGCTGTATTTTAGCTCAAATAAATGCAGGCTTAGTGAGCAGAAGAAAATCTTTAAAACAATAAAAATCTTACTGTTCAATAACTTTTGAATGAGTGTATGTGTACCTCTGCTGGTCCTGTTTGTTTGGTCCCCACATATGTAGCTCCAAACCTGTAACTGGAATCTCCTAGAGTGCTCAACAACACTGTGTGGTTGACCTATGAAATAAAACAAGAGATGATCTTAATGATCGAGAATACTTTCTTCAACAACATGGTTCAGGAAAATCCACCAGTGAACACACTGGACCGACCTGGAAGTGGTTGCTCAAACCTTTGTTCACTGTTAGTCTAACACCCTCCATCTGCATAGGGAACACCTCTGAGGGACAAACAGACATTAGTGTAAAACATTCGAATTTGTAATCATGAAAATCCAAAGCCAAGTCATTCAAGATACCTTTGCATTTGCGATGGCACTCTTCAAAGCCACCAGGGTTTGGAAGGGGAGACTCAGCCTCCTGCTGCCCAGATGAAGAGCTGCCAGGCACAGAGACGGGGGAGACGGAGGGCATCGTGAATCCTGGTGGTACTGACACCAAACCTTGGCCACCTGGCCCTGGTGCAGGTGGGCTGGGGGCACTGGCAGCCAACACACTGCCCATTCTTAAACAGGACAGATGAGATTAGAGAAGAACACGTTAACACAGATGGAGAAAGCAGATTATTCGCTTAAATAATATAACGTAATCAGTAGTTTGGGTCTAAAGTCAGTAGTTTTCATTTGTGGACGATAAACAACATGCATGTCAGACTTAGGCAGCCACCCGTGAATCCTTGAAGGTCTTTTGCTTAAAGAAAATTACTAAACAACTGAATTTGTACGACTAAACTGCTGCAGTTTAATATTCAACACACGTAATTCATTGACAAATTAGCCTGAAAGCTAAAAGCCACATGCTTTTTTCAATTCGTGAGACACTACAGCTGTTAAAAAATATACATGCGGTTTAGATTGAACAAAATGCAGTATTTCTAGCTGAGACATCCCTAAGGCGTGCTATGAATTTAATAGAAAATAAGCCCAATAACAATGAATCAATGACAACTTACGTTGAGCTTCACGTAGGACGGTTCTCCAGGTTACAAAACCACGTGTTTCTAACGATGCCCGTTTTGTGAATGAATCATTCTTTCAGAGTCGAATCTTCTCAATGAATCGGTTGACTCGCGTCACAAAACCAGTCAAATCTACTCGTTTACGATTGGGACTAAATGGTTCATAAAATAATTATTTAATAGCCAAACGGTTCCCGAGTCAATTTTATGCATTTATTACAGTTGAAACGAACTTAAATCTAAAACACCCTCATTAATATAACAGAAAAAACTTCCGCACGGAATTCCTCAGTGAGTTCATTCAGATGAACTGTTCGAAAGAACCGATTCGTGAAAACGAGTCAGACTCTACATAAGCCTTTCCCCTGTACCCCGCCTACTTTCAGGTCGACGAAGATAAACGCTAAATGGCTATTGGTCTGATTACCTGTCAATTACTACGTCAAAATGAAGCGGGTTTGTGCGAGCGAGCAGACAGTAAAAGGGGCATTTGCTTGAAGGTCATTGAATGGGTGTTGGAGGTTGCGTGGGTTCCCGTAACGTGAACTGTGAGATCTGAATTATAAATACAACCAAACAGAACTAGAGTTTAGTCATTCGATTTACGCAATGGATCCTTCAGTTTTTAAATGATATAAAGAATAGGTAACAGCTAGTCATTTTAAAATTTTCCTCTATTAATTAACAATGTTGCCTGTTGGTAAAAAAAAAAAATAATAATAATAATAATAATATATATATATATATATATATATATATATACACACACACACACACACACATACATTGTATGGGTCAAAATTATAGATTTTTCTTTTATGCCAAAAATCATTAGGATATTAAGTAAAGATCATGTTCCATGAAGATATTTTGTAAATGTATCAAACCTTCATTTCTGATTGGTAATATGCACTTCCAAGAACTTCATTTGGACAACTTTAAAGTAGATTTTCTCACTATTTTGATTTTTTTCACACCGTTAGATTTAAGATTTTCAAATAGTTGTATCTTGGCCAAATATTGTCCTATCATCACAAACCATACATCAGTGGAAAGCTCGTTTAGATGATGTATAACATCAGTATAACAAATCTTAATTAAAAAAAACTGACCCTTATGGTTTTGTGGTCCAGGGTCACATTTGGCATATAATTAAAAAATAATAATATTGATAATAATAGTACAGGACACAATTTAATAAGATATATGAAAACATTTAAGTGACAATTGATCACATTGATCAAGTCAGAAAAAGTAAGAGTAAAAAAAAAAATTTGGATTCACAAAAATCATTTGAATTATTTTTGTTCATTATTGACAATATAAATTGTAATATTGTACAGTCCATTTAATAGGAAACTGTTTACCAATTTAAATTTTAAAGAGTTGCCTCTGGAAAATTACAAAAAATACATCCCTCAGTAGGTACTTTTTCAAATTCGCCTACAAAAAGCCCTACTGTTATCTCTGATATGAATGTATTGAAGTTTGGGACAGATGGCACATTCAGTTTTTTTCAAACTATAATACATATAACCTCAGGCTATTTAAATGAAATAAACAATACAGACGAAACAAATCAATCAGACAGTTACACACGTAGTCATGAGCAGTAAACCATTCTTGCATCAATTAGACTTACAAACAGGGTGTAACGCATCTATTTTTTTTTTTCCAGGAATCCAATATTAAATTTACATTAAACCCCACAACATCTGCTCCCCACTTTCATCAATTGTGAAAAAAAAATGAATACAATACATACATTTTTGTTTTCAGAAACACCCTCACCATAAACAAAGAAAACATTTACAGCTCAACACTGCATGACAGGATGGATGAAGAATGAAAGTTTGTCCGTTAAAGTAAGGTTTTGAAATATGAACAAATATCTCTAGAACAGCACTGTATCATAAGCAGAAATTTGTACACTGGCTCAAGGTTTTCCTTTTGCACAATACTTATTTGCCTGAACTGTGCTATTTTTAAAGCTTTGAGCTACATGCCACATATTCCTGCTTAGCAAAAAGGAAAAAAAAAAAAAAAAACATCTTTTGGAGAAAAATCATAGCTGCCACCAAGAAGATGCTACAATTCTGCTGTATGAAAATACTCTGTCTTGATCAAAATATCTTTTTACAAATGCAAAATGAGGTTATGAAAAGCCTCTTGCAAACATCCAAAAGGGAATAAGAAGGAATTTTGCCTCCTTTCTGCCAAAGGATATCACAAATATTCACTAGGCAGAATTTAGATGAAAGTAAAAGTCAAACATTTTGGCAAAAAACAAAACAAAACAAAACAAAAACTAATGTCAAAGTCCATTCATTAACCACTTTATACATTCATTAAAATCCAAAAGAAATAAAATCTGTAAAAGATGCTATTTTCAGACAAACCTTCTCACCAACCTTTAAATAAATGAAAAAACACCAAACAAACTCTCCAAATCATTTGATACAGTTGTGCATATAAATGTGTGGATCTGATAATGTATGAATGCAATGTGGCAATTTTTTTTTATATCAGCTTTTATGTAGTAGTCTGACATCTCTCACATTATGTCAGTTTTGTCATGAATGTTTAAATTAGGAATGTCTAATATAGTATAAAAAACACAAGATACAAAAAAAGATTGCACAAATTGTGTCTCTGTTTGAAACCATAATTTGCCTCTACATTTCTTTACAATTTCCAAATTTACATTTGTCTGTGACTACAAATGAAACTACAAAATGCACCAATATTAATGCAGATGTCTTTTTCTCAGGCAGTTTAGTGCAATAGTTCATGTTGACACCTGAATCCTGAGCTCTGCAATATTTCCATGGATGCTGGTTTTTCTAGCTGCCTCAGACTGAATATAATGGAATTTAGAAATGCTTCTCATTAATAAATCACTTATTCCTTCACAGAATCCAGTAGCACCAATATACTGTAAAATCCTGTGTTTAGTCTTTGGGAATACTTCAACATAGCAATGACATTTTAATATGAAACTGAGACAATATATGTTAAGGCACTTGGGTTAAAAAAAAATCTTGTTTCAGGGTTTGTGTGTAAATGCTTAACTGATGACGCAAGTATGCTAAACTCTATTTTTATCAATACCTTTCCCTTGTTTATCGTTTTCTATCAAACCAGAACTTTTCTCTGAATGATTTGCTTTTATTCTTGCAAGTCTCAACTTGAAAGTGTATGGTCATTTAGGTATAAATGACCCTCCACCACCCCTCCCAAAAATGAACAATGAATACAAAAACAAAAAAAAAAAAGAAAAAAAAAGAGAAAAAGAGAGAGCAAAACATTGACACAAACTGAAATAAAAATACAGCTGAGGTGGAAAAGAAGAGGAAAGGAACGAGCAGAGAAGTTACTAGCAGATGTTTGTGCAAAAGTCAGGTTCAGTTTCTCCAACTGTCCTAGAAAGAGCAGAAGGTAAAGTTACTCCAGTTATCACTGACTCATATGCATTTTCCCATTATATAAGTACATCAAGTCACACTCTTTACCTGCTCTAATGGTGCTCCCTAAAGGGCTTCAAACTCTCCATCAGGCTGAGACGCCTCTGCCTCACAGTCAGGGTTCATAGAGTGAAACTCTGCCACATACAGACTCTTATCGATGCTGCCGGGGATAGGTTTTATGTCTGTCATGAGCTGGTCCTCAATGGTCTTCAGGTTAAAACGATCCTCAGCAGTAATGAGATTGATTGCCAAACCCAGGTGTCCAAACCTTCCTACAAATGAAATTCATATAATGCTAAATTATAAATAATATAAAGTGTACAATACACTAGTGTTGTCATGATACCAACATTTTGACCATGATACCTGACTAAAATATCACGATATTACTACTGAACCGATACTACGAAAAAAAACAAAACATAGAACAACAGGAAATGTAACTGAATAATAGATGATCCAAATGGAGATCATAGTTATTTTATCTATTAAAACAAAGCATTTCATCCCCCTTTAAAATTAAAAAAAATCAAAATAATAATAATCACATGCCAGTGCCACTACACAGAATTATGGTGAACAACTACAGAGATGAAACTTGCCAAATTTAACAGCAATTTATTAAAAGTTTAAAAAAAAATATGTTTTTAAGGCCCTATGAAATACGTTTTTATTATAAAAAAAATTAGGTTTGATAAAGAATTAATTTATTATAGGCTATTTATTTCTCTTTTTGTCAGAAATACTGCGTTGTGTATTTACAATTTTCTGGTTAAAAAAACCATCTGGTAAATATTCTTTTCTGGTGAATATTCCTTAAACATTGTTTTAATAATACTTTTATTAGTAGCAGTAGTACTGTCTTTACATCAAGTAATACATTTATATATTTCTGACTAAACCAAACTTTTATTTTGACGGGTTGCTGTGGAGACCTTTAGGGTCTTCGTTATATGATGATAATTTTCCGCAAAAAAAAAAAAAAAAACGGTAAAATGCTCATGAAGTGACTCTCAGAGCAGTTCTAGAGATTATGTTCATGTGTTCATGTAGTCATATATTGAGGCGGCAGAGGCTGAAAACACCATAAGCGTGACGCATGTGTGTAGTAAACAAAAATGGGCGTCTGCGCCATTCACTAACAGAGACGAGCAGAAATACGTCTCTTATTAAAATGCATCCTTAAAGTACCAGTGCTAGTAAAATGCGGAATCGCACTGTTTTTAAAAGCAGGGTATCACAATACTTTTTAAGTACCGGTATATCGTGCAACACTATAATACACAAGTTTAAATAACGTAATCCAAACTTAATCCACCACGTTTTTGTTGTTTGTCAACTTTACCTGAACGTCCGATGCGATGCAGATACGTTTCTGCGTTCTTGGGGAAATCAAAGTTGATGACCACATTTACTGCCTGGATGTCGATGCCTCTAGTGAATAAATCTTTTTCAAGAGCATAAAGTCAGTTAGAAACACCTTGAGAAAACATATATTTTATATTTATAGTTAAGGTTATTATTAGGGCTGCCCCCTAATAGTTGAGTAATCGTTAAGTGAACAAGAAGAGGCTTGCTTGACCAAAATTTTATTAGTCGCTTAGTGTCTACTCACAATAACAACAAAACATTGTGATTTTGTAAAATAATGAAAGCAAACAGGATGTGCTTTCTGACATCTTGGTCTATGTAAATTTGAGTGGGAAACTCTGTGTATACTTGCCTTACAGACATGAAAAATATATCTATAGAGAGCGAAAAGTCTACTTTCAAATCAACCAGTTCAAATGGAAAACAAATAATTTCAAATTATGTAATCTGTATGAAATATGCATACAGGCGCATACACTACTGCAGAGATGACGAGTCAGTGTCGCCGACTTTATCTCTAAAGCCAAAAACAAAGAAAACACTAGCTTATCAATTAATTACTAAAATGTTAATGCAGCCTCTTTACCGTTTTTCCCTGACATTCATAATTATTACTTCTGCCAGTGTCCTGTGGCAAGTGTGCTTTATGCCTGCGCTTGAGCAGTTATTAGGCTTTATAGGCAATTAAACGTGCAATGTGTAATATTTAGAAAGATCTACTGACAGAAATCCTATACATAACTATTTTTTCAGAGGTGTATAAAGACCTTATATAATAAACCGATATGTTTTTATTACCTTAGGATGAGCAATTTCTATCTACATACACCGCAGGTCCCCTTACACAGAAGTCGCCACCATGTTTCTACGGTAGCCCTAAACAGACAAACTGCTCTACAGAAGGCATTGCTCTTGCAAATAAAACACTGACAATGATGAGCAAGTACCTATAATAATCGCAATAACATCGGTTTATTGAATAATTAAGTAAATAAAATTCCTTAATTTACCTTTGGAATGAAACCTCTTTGCTTTCTGCTGTCTTAGACAACAACGTCTTTACTTAAGTCAGCCATCGTAGCTTCTCTAATGGGAGGGGTGAGCGGTGGACTGAGCTGTTGGTTGCAATTCGCACCCTCAACGCTAGATGCCGCTAAAAGTTACACACTTACACACTTTAAAGGCTCATTATTATGATTTTAAAGGTTTATTAATAAATGTTCAATCAGTCGACTAATGCTTAAAATAAACGACTACTAGTCAACCAGAAAAATCTTTAGTCGAAGGCAGCCCTACTTATTATTATGCAATTGTGCAAAAAAAAAAAAAAAAAAAAGGTAGGATACTATGTGTTATATTCACCTGTGCAAACAAGATTCCTGCAGAGCCCATTTCTGAAGTCATGGAAAACACGGTTTCTGTATTCCTGCCATGAGAATGAAAAAAAAAAAAAAAAGCACAATATATTTGCAGTCACAAATAATGGCAATATTTAGTAAACATGCAAGTACTTAACTGAAATGACTAAATCATACTAAACAGATTTCAGTTATACTAGAACTGACAACAACAAAATACATACAGTACCTGCATCATCTTTGCATGAATGTAAAAGCAGGAGTAGCCCAACTGCGTTATCTTCTTGGCCAAAAGCTCCACTCGCTGAGTAGAGTTACAGAAGATGATGGACTGATTGATCTGCAGCTGTGGAGAGAAGAAGTGGTTGGGTCATGTCAACTGTAGAGACAATGTATTCTGTTATAATTAAAAAAAAAAAAAAAAAACAAACAAAAAAAAAACCCAAAACAAAAAAAAAAAAAAAACAAACAAACAAAAAAAAAAAACACAACAGCCAGTTCACCCAAAAACCGAAAATTTACAAAAAAAAAAAAAAAAAAAAACAACAAAAAAAAAAAACATTTACTCTCCCTCAGTCCATCCAAGATGTACATAATTTCTTTTACCGGAACACAAATTCTGCATTACAGCACTTATCAGTGGACCCTCTGGGTGCAGTCAATGGGTCAATGGGTCCCATCAGAATGAGAGTCCAAACAGCTGATAGAAACATCACAATAATTGACAAGTTATGCACATGGCTACAGTCCATCAATTCATTTCTGTGAAGTGAAAATCTGCGTGTTTGTTTAAAAAGGAAAAAGTCTGTAAAAACTTTAAACCATTGCTTCTGGGTAAAATGTAAGTCCTCTATTCATAATATTGCTTTCGCCATTTTGTCTGAATCAGGAGAGAAATAGGAACAGCTCAAGCACTGTTTACAAATGAAAACATTTCAAAACAATTCTACACAAACTTGTCAGTGGATTTTGATGTGAGGGGACAACAGGACATGGACTTTTTGTAGTGGAGTAAGTATAATCATAGATTATAGACAGGTATTTTGGCCAGAAATGAAAAGCTTTTCACTTCACGAGACGTTCATTGATGGTCTGGAGTCATGTGGATTACATGTGGATTATTGTGATGTTTTTACCAGCCGTTTAAACTCTCAATCTGACGGCACCCATTCTGCAAAGGATTCATTTCTCCAAATCTCTTTAAATAAAGAAACAAACTCATCTACACCTTGGATGGCTTCAGCAGATGTTCATTTTTGGGTGAACAATTCCTTTAAATAATGAGACTTAATATATGTAAAGGGTTCATTTTTTTAATTAACCCCAATTGACTCTTTACCCTGGAGAACAGAGTGTTAAGGCAGTGGACTTTCTGTCTTTCTGTGACGTAAGCATAGAACTGCGTAATGCCTTTTAGGGTCAGTTCCTCCATCAAATTAATCTCATAGGGCTTCTGTAGGTGCTTTGCCTGAAGATATAAAAAAAATTAATAAATGTAGAACCTGCAAAGATGGATTAGCAGACTGAAAGCATAAATGATGCACAGATTTCTCTAACCATGAACTTCTGAACGCTGATGGGGAATGTGGCTGAATAGAGCAGAATCTGTCTGTTCTTTGCAAGGAATCCAATGATGTCCTCAATAATGATCACAAAGTCCTGAGAGAGCAGCTTATCAGCCTATAATAAAACAAGCAATCATGTTTGAACTTTAATAGTGCCGGTACTAATAAAATCTAAATAACATCTAAATAACTGTGTCAAGATGTTGTGCAACAGGAAATAATCATTTTATTAATATTCTGATAGGGACTTATAGTAAGCATGTGCATTACTCACCTCATCCATAACCATCATGTGAATTTTATCCACTTTGGCAACGCCCTTTTTTATCAAGTCCAAAATTCTGCCAGGTGTTGCTATAACAACATGAACTGCAGAAAACAGTTTTGAAAAACATGTTTTGAATGCAGAAGATGATCATACTGTAATTTCTTTAAGATGACTGAGCATTACCTGTCTCATCCAGACGCATTATATCATCTCGTAGGTTGGTCCCACCTGTGGTTGCCATGACCTTAACACCACCCAGGTGTTTGCTGATCTGAATACTGATCTGACTGACCTGAAGAGCCAGTTCACGAGTGGGAACAATCACCATAGCTGCAGACAAACACACAAAGACAGAACTGTTTAAAAAAAAAAAAAAAAAGGGTGTGGGGACAAAGAGTACATCTTGTGTAAAGAGTTTTAGGAGAGAGAGATACCCTGGATGTGATCCTTTTTTATGTCAATTCTCTCTAGAAGGGGGATCAGGTATGCACCACTCTTTCCTGTTCCATTTTTGGCACGGGCCAGTATATCGCGACCAGACAGGGCAATAGGAATACTCTCCTCCTAGAGTAAAAATAAAAAAAAACATTCAAAGAAATAGTTCACCCAAAAATGAAAACATACTGACCCTCAGGCCATCCAAGATTAATTTGTTTACTTCAAATTATGACGACTTAGCGATTCAATTAATGTAATGACGAGAAAAGCTTTGCATTTGTAAAAAAACAAATTCCATCATTCACTGCAAAACATTCATTGGTGAGCAAGAAATGTAATACTAAATTGCTCTAAATCTACTAAATACTGAATTGAAGAAACAAACTCTAGATGTTGAATGGCCTGAGGGTGAGTACATTTTCCGCAAATTTTCCGCAAAAACTACTTCTTTAAGCATAAACACTGAGAATATCCATGTTGTTCAGAAAGACTGGTAACTAAGTTCATGGATTTTATCCAGGATATTATATTCCAAAAGTGTACATGTTTTAAAGTTCTTGCATCTATTACCTGAATTGGGGAGGGCTTTTCCCAGCCCATCTCAAAAATGCCCATCAGCAGCTCTCTTTTTAGACAGTAGTCCTCAAACTCATTCCCTTTGGTTGCAGTCACATCCTTGAGAGAAAGAAAAAGCATGAAATAGAGAGATCATAAGGAGATCTGTACTTGTACTTTATAAAATAAAATAAAAAAAAAACAATTACTAAAATGAATATTGCATGTTTATATATGAATTCTACATTGTGTTTTGGTAAAAAAACAAACAAAAAAAAAACAAAAAAAAAAAAAAAAACAGCATTCTTACAATGCCATTACAGTACTCTGTACTGTTATTAAAAAGTAAAACTTTAAAACATTTTACTCAAAGACTTACTGAAGTTTTGACTCTATTGTCCTTAGCAGGGAGCTGTAGGCTTTTTTTCCAGTCATCACCAAACCTGTGTCAGTAAATTACCATTCAAAAGTTTGGGGTCAGTAATATTTTAAAAAAAAATTAATACATTTTGATTCAGCAAGGAGTTCTTTAACTGAAAAAATATGGTGCTGTTTAAAACACTGATAATTAGAACAAATGTTTACTGAGTGACAAATCAGCATATAACAATGACTTCTGAAGGATCATTTTATACTAAAGACTGGAGCAATGATGCTAAAAATCCAGCTTTGATATCAAAATAATAAAGTATATATCTAAAATATATTAAAAAAGAAATCAGTTATTTGGAATTGTAATAATATTTCACAATATTGCTGTTTTGCTGCCCTCAGTGAACATAAGCGAATTCTTTCAAAACATTACAAAAAAATCGAACAGATCCCAAACTTTAAAAATGTGCACAGACATGTCATATATAACACATTAATACGTTTTAAAGGAGTTGTTCACTTCCAGAATAACAATTTACAGATAATTTACTCACCCCCTTGTCAACAAAGATGTTCATGTCTTTCTGTCTTCAGGAGTAAAGAAATTATGTTTTTTGAGGAGAACAATTAAGGATTTCTCTCCATGTACAGTTGTGGGCCTCTATGGTGCACGTGAGTTTGGACTTCAAAAATTCAGTTTAAATGCAGCTTCAAAGGGCTCTAAACTATCCCAGCCAAGGAACAAGGGTCTTATCCAGTGAAAAAAAATAATTGCAATGTATATAACCTCAAATGCTCGTTCTGTCTAGCTCTGTGTGAACTCCAGTTCAAGACAGTTAGTGCATGTCAAATAACTCCCATTTAATTTTCTTCTCCAACTTCAATTAATTCAAATCATCCTACATCATAGCAGAAGTACCGACCCAGTGTTTACAAAGTGAATGTGCAAAGAAGATCAAATACCCTTTACAAAAAAAAGGTAACACAGTGACACAGGTAAGACAATTTTGAAGTTGAGGAATAAAATGAACCGGAATACACAGAGCTAGACAAGACGAGCATTTGAGGTTAAAAAGTATATAAATTGTAAATTTACTTTAGAAATTAACCAATCGTTTTGCTAGACCTTCTTTGTTGATCATTTGGGATCGCTTAGAGCCCTTTGAAGCTGCATTTAAACTGCATTTTGGAAGTTCAAACTCGCAGGCACCAGTGAAGTCCACTATATGGAGAGAAATCCTGAAATTTAAGAATGAAAGACATGAACGTCTTGGATGACAAGGGGGTGAGTAAACTATCTGCAAATTGTTGTTCTGGAAGTGAACTTCTCCTTTAATTAAGCAAAGTATTAATTATGACACTATATCAACCTTACCTGATACTAGGTCCTTCCTGAGATGCATTGGCTGGTTTCTGGATCCCCATGGGCTCCTTTCCAGGCTGAGCACTCACAGTTTGGGGTCCTAATTGAGAGGGGGCTTTAGGCTGTCCTATAAGCTGCCTGTTATGTGTATTTAAGCCCATGAGAGCGGGGCCAGTGTTCTCCATCTTCGTTGACATTTTCTAAAGCTTTTTCACTTTTCTAACACCTTTGTAAAGTCTAAGACCTAGAGAACCATTCAGTGTTTACAAGGTTTCAACAAAACGTGTCACTAAAGAATCTTTTGAGATATTTACAAATTCTGTATACAGCAGCTTAGGCTCTATAATTAAGAGCAATGCTGTCACGCAAGATTTTTTACAAGGGCTCTTCTAAAAGAAGAGAAATAAATATTTATGTGCATAAATATTGCACACCTGCACACAGTATAGAAAATTATACCTGGACAGGTTTAATAAAGAACTAGTCTGCTAAGGCAATGTGAACTACAGAAAGACCTAGACCAGAACTTTCTTTTCGTGTCTACACTTCTGCAATATTTATAGTATGCAAACAGTGCCTTGTGGTCTTATGGCTGCCAATTCTCACTTCTTCTTCTTCAGATGCAGTTTAACTCAGAGAGACCATTTGTCTAATATATAAATTTGTCTGGTAGGTAGGACTCACTCTAGCACATCAGCACATTAATAGACGAAGTAACACTTCAAGGTGACTGCAGTTTAAACGTCCAACAGGACTGAATACAAGTCAGTTCTTTAATTAACAAGTTAGCTGGAGATCCTGTGTCTGTCCTTTCCTCTGTGTTGACATCCAGTTGTGCCCACAGTTGTCACCTACAGAGAAACAATGTAAAAATCAAAGACAATTCACTATACAAATAAAACAATGACATGAAATATTCTGAAAGCTGCGTTACTTTGGTAAAACATATGGCTGTTATATATATTGCAGACAGAAAGTTTAATAAATGAGTAAATGCATAAGGGTTATTGCTCATTTAAATTTTCTCGACAGAATATTGTAGTTTTACCATGGTATTACAGGGAAAGGGCTTACTTTCTGACAGGTGGTAAATATCGTTAACTGATCTAACCAGATCTATATTTACTTTCGTTTGCTAACAAATCACATTTCAGTCAGTTCAAACCAACTGTTTTATACAACAACATGTAAACAGTCAAATATAACAGCGGGCAGTCAGTCCCTTTATTAGTTTTACACTATAAAAATAAAAGTGTGGCTTAAACTTTTTAAACACAAGCATTTAGCATTTCACTTACAAACAAAAAGACTGATAATCCTTTCCAGTACATGAATAATATAAACATCGCTTGTTACTTGTTAGTTACTTAAGGCGAAGCATTTTAAAAATAATCCCAAACTGACGACATCAAACAGTTTAGCTAGCAGGTGAATTGTGCTAAGCTAGGCTAAACGTATTACTCCATAATATCCGATAGTTAAACCAAACATTTACCTTTACTTCTGTCAGTATCCTATGTTGCCATATATGTTGGGTAAATTACTTGGTTATCAACGTAGTATTTATCATGTCGCTACAAGCAGCTCAGCTCTTTGTTGTATTTTTTGTCAATACCGTCGACATGAATTAGGCGTCAGTGGGCTTCATATAAGGCTGAACATCTGAGGTGCTGCCATCAACGGTACGGAGGCTCTTATGACCCCAGAACTATCAAAATTTCGTTTATTTACTGCATTTCTTTCTTTGATGTCTTTATTTCCTTAAAATCACTGTGCCAACCATAGTGTATTTTAGACATGCTTAGTCATAAAATATTAATAATACAAAAAGGTACAAACACATATTAATAATGCAAAAATAATATTAGTAATTTATGATTTCTGTCACTTTAAATTCTTATTACATTATAGAGACTAATAGTTAAAGTTACTTTAGTTTTCGTGTAGTAGCAATAATTGCAAAATTTTGCAAAACATAAAACAGCCCTTGAAACAAAGGTGTTTTAAAAATTGTGGATTATTTATTTATTGCTTTTGACAGTCAGTTCATCAAAATCCTCTCAGAAATGTACAGTATAGAACAAACATCTTCGGTGATAAGAAAAAAAGTACAGGTCATCATTCTGAGTGTAATTCGGTTATGGTTGTGAACGACTTTTAGCCATTTAGTTTACTGCATCATAATGTGAACTGGTAAGTCACAGTAAAGGTTTCTGGTGCATCTGAAGAAATGATGAGGTAATGTGTTAATATAAAGTTCAAGTGTAGACAACAGTAGTCTATGAAAGGACACAATGCTGTAATGCTTATAACCGCATCCTCAAAGGCCTCAAAGTTTTATCTGGTATATAATCATATCACACGCAAATATCCTTGTCAAATTAATTATACATTCTCAAATAATGCTAGAGCTGACATTGTTATTTGGTATTGTAGCAGGGGTGTCAAAGTCATTTTATAAATGCCACCTAATATGGGACAAATTAATTTATAATAGCATAGAGAGTGCATGCACAAAACATGATCATAACTGCTGATACTGAGGTACAATATTGAGGTACATTTACTAAATGGAGATTTACTAAGGGAGATTTACTAAATTCAAAAGGGTTACATTTGTAAATTAAACAAGAGAGAGAAAGTAAGGCTGTGTGTTTGAAACCCCTACATTTAAATGAAGATCCAAACGTAGGTTCGGGAAGAGCCTAATCATTCAGTCCTGTCAATCAATGTTACGAGCCTATATAAGCAGCTCTCATTGCACCGTCCCAGCGTCAGTTCTTCCGGCATCCCTTCAACTCCCCTTCTCCATCTCTTATTCCTGTTATTCTCCCTCTAGGTAATATCGCATTGGGGGGTTGAACTCGACACTCAAGCCGAGCCTCGGGTTCGAGCCTACATTAAGGACAGCAAGCCAAGTTTGAGGTCAGAAATGGTGATTTAATAAAATCCACAGTGCAGTTGCTTAAAAAATGTTAGTTTGCAATCCAAAAGCAGAGAGGATTGATCTTATTGCATCACTACAGGCACAATGGTGAAATTTTGATGGATGCTTAGACATTCAGTTTGGTCAGAACACAACAGTGATTGTTATTGTGAATACCTAAACATGGATGCAAAACTGCATGTTAACCCAATGACTTTGGTATTACAAGCTGGATCTACAATTGCCTCCAGGAGTTTAGCTGGTGGATAGACTCCTTTTTTAAAAATATATTTTTGGTTTCGAACCTGTCGAAACTAGTTTCACTTTATTGCTATTGCGATGTGATCCTTGGAACGTCTTGGGCCATGGTGGTCCATCAGGACTTTTTCCAAACCTAAGCTGTCTAACTGCTCCCTGCCTGCCTCTGATCAGCAGGTGGTTCCTCTTGCTGGAAGACTTCTCTGATTCGTTTCACACATATATCAGAAGCTTCCTGGGTTTCTTTGGAGAGCTGTAAAAGGCTCAGGAAGCCATGGGGAAGATCTTCAACCACAGTGAGTGTCACAGGCTGGTTCATGTTCCTCAGCTTTTTGGCAAACATCACTGAATCATCTAACAGGGCATCCAAAGCAGAGGCCTGAAAAGAACAAATCAAAGCATTTAAATTATACTTTCAACATTGTTTCTGGAAATGCATTTTTTATCAGTTCTTACCACTATATGCACTGGTGGAAGCCCTTTGAGAAGACTGTCTGAAGAAAGTAGAGGAGAAACAAATGGGTTCTTCATTATTGGTGTGCAAGGCGTCCGCATATCCACCAAACATCTAGACCGAAGAGGCTCAAAGTTTTCTGGATATTCTTGGACTTGTGGGGACTCTGGGTATTCTTGGACCTGTGGTTTCTCTTCAGAAGGTGAAGGACCATTTGATGATGTGGTTGCTTTTGGTTCTAATAAAGTCTGAAACCAATTTGTTGCTCCTTGGGCAAAGTTACTCAACATCTTTACTGTGTCCTGTCCCAATGCGGCCAAGGTGTCAAACTGTTGAGCTGGCTGTACTGTTTGACAACTTGTACCTGAGATAGAGACAGTGACCAAAACACACTACAATCATGAAGGTGTGATAGATAAAGCTGCTTTGAAACAATCTGTACTGTATAATATGGAAGCTGTTTCCGCCATTGGATAAAAAAAAAAAAGGTTATTGCAACTTTTTATCTCTCAATTCTGAGGTTTTTCCTCAGAATTACATGAAACAAACTCACAATTGTGAGATAAAAACTCACAATTCTGACTTTTTCACACAATTCTTATTTTTTTTTCTGAATTGTGATATGAACTCGCAATTGCAAGTTATAAAGTCAGAATCCTGAGATATAAACTCGCAATTCTGACTTTTTTTCTCAAAATTGTAAGATATAAACTCGCAATTGCAATTTATAAATTCAGAATTCCAAGATATAAACTTGCAATTCTGACTTTTTTCCTCACAAATGCAAATTTATATCAGAATTGCGTGAAAAAATGACTGATATGTTCTCAGAATTGTGAATTTATATCTCACAGTTCGGACCTAACTGTGTGTTTTATAAAGTTATAAACTCGCAGTTCTGAGAAAAAAGTCACAGCTGTGAGATAAACTCACAATTGCGAGAAATAAAATCAGAATTCACAATTCTGACTTTTTTCACACAAATGCTTGCAATATCTCGCAAATTCTTTTTTGCAAAACCTTTTTTTGGAATTGTGAGATATATACTCACAACACAACTTTTTTCAGAATTGTGAAATACAAACTTGCAATGCAATTGCGAGTTATAAAGTCCAGTTTTGCAGGGAAAATGTATATGTTCTCAGAATTGCGACTTTATATCTCACAATTCTGAATTGTGTGTTTATAAAGCCAGAACTCCAAGATAAACTCGCAATTCTGAGAAAAAAGTAACAACTGCGTGATACAAACTCATAATTGCGAGTTATAAAGTCGCAATTCTTTTTTGCAAAACTTTTCTTTTGCAATTGTGAGATATAAACTCACAAGACCAGTTTTAAGGGAAAAACGACTGATATGTTCTCGAATTGTGAGTTTATATCTCACAATTCTGACTTAATAACTTGCAATTGTGCATTTTAATGAAGTTCCAAACATAGGTCTGGGAGGAGCCTAATCATTCAGTCCTGTCAAACATCATTACAAGCCTATATATGCAGCTCTCATTGCACCGTCCCAGCCTCCGTTCTTCCGGCTCAAGCCGAGCCTCGGGTTCGAGCCTTCATTAAGGATGGCAAGCCAAGTTTGTTTACCATTGCCCATTAAGACTGGGCCCATTAAGACTGGATGGGCAGGCAAACTCATGAATAAGTCAGAATAGTGAGATATAAACTCACAATTCTAAGGAAAACTTGCTTATATCTCGCAATTTTGACTTCATAACTTGCAAATGCAAGTATATAATACCATGCAATTCTGACTTCATTTCTCAGAATTGTAAGATAAAAAGTCACAATTACCTTTTACCAATTACGGAAACGGGCTTCCATAGTATAAAACGCTGTAACATGACTTGACTCTAAAGCTCACCAGCATAGGCATCGATACATTTGCAGAGCACGCTTAAAGGCAGCAGAGGGTCGATTAAAGTGAGTAGTCTGGATGGTGAGGCATCTGTTGTTAGCAGAGTTGCTGGGTACGCTGCCACAATCCCATCAGGAACGCGTACACCGTGAGACATCGCCCTCATAGAGACGGTTATGCACAAGTTACCGCCTGCACTGTCTCCTACCAAACAGACACGCTCTGCAGTCGAGCCTGTGCAGCAAGATCAACATTTATTAAGTCCTGAGGCACTTATTATTAAGCTCACACACTAAAACCCAAAAGTAAAAATAAAGCACAAATGTTTTCATGGGGTGTGCTTTACAAACCCAGCAAGTGGCAATTCTTTAAGGCCCAACAGTAGGCGTAGAAACACTCTTCTAGAGCCCGGGGGAACGGGGCCTCTGGAGCCAATGAGTAATCCACCGAGAGAATAGGCACATTCATATCCTTTGACCAGCTCTTCAAATAATTCTACAATAGAGAGAAAAAGACAAGGAAATCATTTAGGTGAGAAACTTTATATAGGGAGGTGAAATTGTCACAGACCTACCTCATGTGATTTTGAAGTTTGTGCGACAAAGCCTCCACCATGGAAGTGTATGAGCAGGCATGGAGAAAGAGGAGCTGTATGACGACTGAAACCCCCTGGCAGAGAGAGCTGAGGCCCCTCCTGACGAGAAAGGCCAAACAGTTCTGCACTGTCCTGTGGGAAGAGACCGAATATGGAGGACATTTGGCAGAATTGATTGTTTAATTGTTTAAAGATGTTGAAAAAACTTGAATGCTCATACTTGAAACATCATTCAAAGTCGTAAGATAACTGTTTGTCTTAAAGGGGTCATCGGATGCTAAGTTCACTTTTACATGTTGTTTGAACATTAATGTGTGTTGGCAGTGTATGTACAAATCTACCCTATAATGATAAAAATCCATGCTGTGGTTTTTAATTAATCTGTAAAAATAATATTGCCTTTTTCAAATCGAGCCGTTCTCAGATGCCTGTCGTTGTGGCGCCACACCGACAGAGGCCGTTCCCCTAATAGTTGATTGACACAAGCCTCAGATCAGCTGTAACAGTCCAACCTCCATGTTTTGATGCCGGAGCAGGGATGTAAGTTAGACAAGAATTGAATTAAGCGATTGAAGTGTTGTGTTGCTGGATGTAATAATGAACGAAGTGGTCGTCATTTACTCCCGACATCTGAGCCACTGAAGATGCAGTTGATTACGTTTGTTTGTGAAGGGAATGCGCCTCCCGATCTACATATATCCGTCTATGTTTGTGCAAATCATTCATGATCCAGCTTCACTTACAGCAGAAATGAGTATAAGGTTTTTTTTTTTATGAATCTTTGTGATCGCCTTTCCTACTAATGTGCTATTTAGCAAGTTTAGCGGCTAAATGCGGCTAAAGTAAACATGCTCGTCACTCCACAAAGAGAAGAGAGGGGTGGGGCGAGCAGAGCTCATTTGCATTTAAAGCAGCCTCGACCAGAATGGGATGATTTTTACAGAGCTGACTTTGACAAGGTAAAAAGAGTGTTGTTTTACACTACCACTGAGAATTTTTAACTACAGTTATAGACTTTATTATAGACTTTTCATTACGACCCTAAAGAATTATATTAACTTGTGGAAAATGGGCATCTGATGACCCCTTTAAATAAAATATGTAATTAATCATTTCTTTTTCATAAAACACACAAACCTGTCCTTGTCGGAGCGTATGTGAGATCAAGCGCACTTTGACTGGCCCAGGACCCGAGTGTGCAACTGGAGGACTTACAGAGACTGAAAGACTGGGATCAGATGCCAGTGGCAAACTCAGACTTAATGCTGGTATGGTTAACATTACATTCACTTGCACCACAGTGGAAGTAATCCTGGTCAAACTCTTTAGAAAAGTACAGAAAAGAAAAAAGATAATTAAAACTCTTCTGTCTTAACTTAACTTAGCATATAAAAGTCTGGGGGCAGTCAGATTTTTTAAAAAGAAATTAGTATGTTTATTCGGAAAGGATGCACTTAATTAATGAAAAATGACAGTAAAAACATTTAGAATGTTACAAAAGATTCAAATAAATGCTGTTCTTTTGAACTTTCCAGTCATCAAAGAAATGGAAAATTTATCAAACGTTTCCACAAAAGTATTAAGCTGCACAACATTGCATATTTTCAACACTGATATAATAAGCAATGTTTAGCAATCAGCATATTAGAATGATTTCTGAAGGATAATGTGGCACTGAAGACTGGAATAATGATGCTTAAAATTCAGCTTTGCATCACAGGTATAAAATACATTTTAATATATTAAAATAGGAAACAGTTATTTAAAATTGTAATAATATTTCACAATAAATGTAACTATATTTTTAACTATAAATGCCTTGGTCAGCATGAGAGATTTTTAAAACATTTTTAAAAATCTTACTGATCCCAAAATTTTGAACGGTATTGTAAATATCATTGTAAACTACAGTTTAACAACAAGAACACATCAACATACTTGTACTTACTGATAATAGCTCAGTCTCTGTAAGGTTCCAAAAGGTTTTCCAGAACTGCAAATCTAGATTTTGAGTAATGCGCTCAAACTCTGTTCCCCTCAGCTCAGGATCTACTACGTATTTGCCCGATGTAAAGAAAGACAGCGCAGCAATGCCTGTAGATAAATCAGTTCATTGGCGAAAGGGATATGTAATTGTGTGAGAACTGTAAAAGACTAATTTATGAATTATGACGCACCCTATCTGCGTCTGCACTTACCTAACCCAGTCTGCTGTTTCTTGTAGTTTTCACCAAATGACACCATACTAATGACCACTGTCTGTAGAAATGGCCTGAGAGAGGGGGAAAACTTGGAGCAGAGACAAATAAAGAGAGACTTTGTGTTTCTGGAACCAATTTGCATACTTCATAAACTGTGAAATGATAAAAACTTTCATTCATGGGAGATTCCCAGTACTGTTAAATAAGAAAAAACCTAAATGAACGCAAACATTTGCAAAAGAACTATTTACAATATCTCACCTGGAAGCCCAAGCAGCGGCCATAGAAACAAGCTTTGTGCATGGAGATGTACTCTTGCACAAACCTCTCGCTTAAACCCCCTTCCTCCTGTGGATAGAGCTGACCATGGGGATTGTCATTGAGTATTATCTTTGCCAGGTAAAGCAATGCACGCAGCTGGCACAGGGCACTACAGTATGCTTCCATTTCTGACACATTATGATCCATCCGGAAAAATGCTCCAGCGCAGTTTGATGCAATGTAACGGGCCTTCTGAAGGATGTAGGCGACGCAGGAATGGACTACCTAAAGAAAAAAAAAAAAAAAAAAAAAAAAAATCAATGAACTCCTTTTGTGGATATTAGGCTAAATAAAACGTATTATTTTCTATTCATTTTCTAGGAATATATGTACAATTATTTATAAAAATACAATTTTCAAAAGCTTGGAGTCAGTAAGATTTTTTTCTTGAAACATTCAAATAAATGTTGTTCTTCTGAACTTCCTATTTATCAAGGAATCCTGGAAAAAAAATATTTTTTTCTTAGAACAGGGAGAAATAAACTCACAATTGCTGCAAGAGTTATTAAGTCATATCAGTCCTTTTCCCGTCAATACTAGACTTTATAACTCACATTTGCAAGTATGTATCACAATTTTGAGAAAAATGTATGAAGTGTGAGAAAAAAAAGTCAGAATTGCGAGTTTTTACCTCAAAATTCGGACTTTATTTCTTGAAAGTCAGAATTGCAACTTTTTATCTTGAAATTCTGACTATTTCTCACAATTGAGAGTTTATATCACACAATTCTGAGAAAAAAATCATAATTGTGAGTTTATACCTCACATCAATTGCAAGTTTTATCTCGAAATTCTGACTTTATTTCTGGCAATTGAGAGTTCATATCACACAATTCTAGGAAAAAGTCAGAACTGTGAGAAAAAAGTCAGAATTGCACATTTTTATCTTGAAATTCTGACTATTTCTCGTAATTGTGAGTTTATATCACGCAATTCTGAGGAAAAAAAAATCATAACTGTGAATTTATATCTCACAATTCTGTGAAAAAATGTCAGAATTGCAAGTTTTTTCTCAAAGTTCTGACTTTATTTCTTGCAACTGTGAGTTTATATCACGCAATTCTCCGAAAAAGTAAGAATTGCACATTTTTATCTCGCAATTCTGACTTTATTTCACACAATTGTTTATATGATGCAATTCTGATTAAAAAAAAAGTCAAAATTGTGAGAAAAAAGTCAGATTTGTAAGTTATGTTGCAATTCTGACCTTATTTCTTGCAACTGTGAGTTTATTTTACGCAATTCTGATTAAAAAAGTCAGAATTGTAAGAAAAAAAGTCATAATTGTAAGTTTTTATCTCACAAATCTGATTTTATAACTCACAATTCAAGTGATAAAAAAAGTCAGAATTGTGAGATAAAAAGTCGCAAATAACCTTTTTATTTTTAATTCAGTGACCCCTCATTTGCAAAAAAAAAAAAACAAAACAAAAAAAACAAAAACAAATGTTATACAACTGATATAAATCCCCTTTCTTATTCACTCAACAGTGTTTCAACAAACTAGTAGTTACCTTGACTAAGGTCCGATATCCATTGGCGGGAGTCTGTGCATCCAAATCAAAATGGTGATAGACAGCAGTAAAGCCAGTGATCAAGGGTTCAACAGCACGACCATGCTCCTGAATCTGCCTCATGACCCCCAACAGACGATCAGTGGCGCCAGCATTTGAAGAACTGCTGCGGCATCCATTAAGAGCCAAGATGACATCCGAACATACCAACTGCAATGTTGCAAATACATCCTTATGATCCATGTCTGACAATCTGAGGACAGAGATATCATGTCAAACAACCCAAAAAAACATCACTCTGAAGGTAACAAAGCACAAAGAAACAAAACACAAACAATACGTCCATCAACAAAACCCAGTCTGGCAATGGCCAAACAATGTCATGAATATAAACTATTGTGTTCTAGAGAGAGCAGCGACTGACAGATACCGGCCTGTGACAACGGACACAAAGACTGAATGCAGGATCACGGCATATTCTTGCAGCATCTAACCCTTGTGTCATCAAAGTCCAAAAGAATGCACAAAAAAAATTTACTTTCTGAAAGCATATGCTATTTAGTGGTATGATGTGTGACAGAATTCAAAGAAAATCTTCTAAAAGGATTTGATTATCCTCTGCTATAATTACTGGAATAGGAGTTCCAGAACATGATGAGAACATGCAGTGCATAATGGATTGCGATAGGGATGACACTAGATCTCAGTAGCCAAATAAAAGACTTGCTTCATAAAACTAATCAGTTGTGGACGGCAATGTATAAATTTAAACTTTTTGCCTCAGGAAATGCTATATTTGCAAAGAAATCCGAATTCAAACCCAGCTAAGCATCATAGCTTGGAAATGAATTATTCACTCACACGCTTTGGCCACTGTTACAGCTGAACTGATCCCTATTCAGCACTTTACTCAACAAACATTTAAATGCTCTGACACTCCAACTCACTTTCTCTGTTTCACAATTAGATGTGTGTGCTGGAAAGAAAGCAAACACATTTGATCAATAAAACATTCTTACAAAACATTTCACACTTTGAACCCACCACCATGTAAGAGATAGTATTGGATGTTAGCAGATAACTGATTATTGAGAATATACATCAACTCTGTCTATAAACTAAACGAGAGGAAAAATATAATTTATGTCTTGTTAGTAGGTGGCAACACCAGGTTTTACTCTGTCAGGTAAGGTAAAACAAATTTTAAAGAAAACGTATGAAGGTGATTGCGACCAAATATGAAATACATTAACACGTATCAGCTGTGTAAACTGTTTCCCTCGTTATTTAACAATAAGTCGCATATTAGTAGCCAAGTACAGTGCTAAAAAAAAAGCAGGTAAAGATCTGGCAACCCACGTTTCGCGACGCTTCGCTTGCCAAATAGCTCCATGTCGCGATAGGTTGCTCATTAACTTTCAATGGGATGAAACAGATATCACGAAACGTTTGGGAATGGTTGCCCTCCACTCACATATTTAGGTTACGATGGTCAAGCCGTCAGCCTGCCCTCAGAAAAGTGTTACCCATGTACACTGAAAGCTTTCGGTTTGATAAACAGCGCTTACCTGTCACTGAATGAAGTCCGCTGGTGCAAGTTGCGCCTGAACTGCGAGCTTTCGTTGACAATAGCACCGCATATCGAACCGCAGTACACTGGCGCGGAATGCTATCGCCACTCGTGCATTTTCATAACTAAACACAGCATAGCAGACGATGCCTCTTGTGTTTTCGCGTTAGATTGCCTATAGCCTCTTCCGTGCCTGTCAAAGTTTCGACAAACCCGCAGCATCATGGGAATAAGAGTTCACTGCGGAGTCCCGTCGACGCATGTACGCGAGTGACGCGACGCGAACGCTTCCGTTGCAATAAACGCCTACTATGTTCTAGTTTAGTCAGTAATATAGGTGGTGTGGTACAGAGACATCAAATAATATATTATTATAGTAGACTTTTATAAAATGCATAGGCTTTAATATAAACATAATATACAGTTGAAGTCAAAAGTTTACATACACCTTGCAGAATCTGCAAAATGTTAATTATTTTACCAGAATACGAGGGATCATGCAAAATGCATGTTATTTTTTATTTAGTACTGACCTGAATAAGATATTTCACATAAAAGATGTTTACATATAGTCCACAAGAAAAAATAATAGTTGAATGTATAAACATGACCCTGTTCAAAAGATTACATACTGTACAGTTGATTCTTAATACTGTGTTGTGACCTGAATGATCCACAGCTGTGTTTTTTTGTTTAGTGATAGTTGTTCACGAGTTATTGTTTGTCCTGAACAGTTAAACTGCCTGCTGTTCTTGAGAAAAATCCTTCAGGTCCCACAAATTCTTAGTTCTTTCAGCATTTGAACTCTTTCCAACAATGACTGCATGATTTTGAGATCCATCTTTTCACACTAAGGACAACTGAGGGACTCATATGCAACTATTACAGAAGGTTCAAACACTTACTGATGCTTCAGAAGAGAAAACTATGCATTAAGAGCCAGAGGTGTACATTTTTAAACGGAACAAGGATGTGTACATTTTTCTTTTTTTTTTTTCATTTAGTACTCCCCTTTAGAAGATACCTACATGTTCCCCAGAAGAGAAAATAAGTTACATTTATTTTAATGGAGCATCAGTAAGCATTTGAACCTTCTGTAATAGTTGCATATGAGTCTCTCAGTTGTCCTCAGCATGAAAAGATGGTTCTAAAAATAATACAGTCATTGTTGGAAATGATTCAAACACACCAAACTGCTGAAAAACCAAAGAATTTGCGGGACCTGAAGACTTTTCTGAGAAAAAAACAAAACAAAACACACAGCTGTGGATCATTCAGGTAACAAAACAGTATTAAGAATCAAGTGTATGTGAACATTTCTGAACAGGGTAATTTTTATAAATTCCACTATTATTTTCTCTTGTGGACTATATGTAAACATATTTCATGTGAAATATCTTATTCAGGCCAGTACTAAATAAAAAATGACATGCATTATTTATGATCCCTCTTATTTTGGTAAAATAATTAACATTTTACAGATTCTGCAATGTGTGTGTAAACTTTTGACTTCAACTGTAATAATTTTCAGTAAATGTAAGTTTATCAGTTTCAGCGCAAGGGTATTTTTCATAAATATCAGTTATTGTTCATATTATTAAGTGCTATTTATTTTATATATTCATAAATATATGTAAAATAATATTGTGTTAGAAAATATTATAAATGTATTTTTACCATACTAGTATATTGATTACTATATATTAATGTGCCTATAGAGAAACTGAAAAATAAAAATAAAACGACCTTAACAAATATTAAAAACGAAATAAAAACTAAATTCACAGGGAGCACAGAGTGGCAGTCATCACCAAGTCATTTGATTCCATGGTAAATTTGCCTCATTGCCACCTGATACCCTCTGCTGGTCAAAAAGAAAACTGGCTCAACTCCGGATAGTCCTGAGGACTAATGCCGCATTCACGCCATGTCAAAATTCCGAGATGAAAACACGTGACATTCTCCTCTATACTCTATATTATGTGTTTCTATGGAAACACTATCAACGCCAAGGCCCTCACATGCTCCTGAACTCGTAATTACAACTTGTGAACTCTGAATGTTCTGAGAGTTGCAACTTGGACCAGTGACAGATTTACCACGTGACCGCTGCCAGGTTCATTTTCGTGCTACTTACGGGCTGCCTCTGAGTCCGACAACATGGAAAGCTATGAGTAAAATGTCAAGTGTTATCATCTCGGAATTACAGGAAAATTTTGACATGGCGTGAAGGCAGCATTAATTCCTGATCTCATTTTAGCTGAGCATAGCCTGCATGCTGTGAAAAAATCAGCATGCAGACAAATACTTGAGAGGTTATCCTAGAGTCTCAGAACAGGGCAGAAGTTTAGACAGTAGTTTTGTAATCGTAAGTAATAGTGCATATGACGTTATCTAGACTAATGAGTGTTAATGATAAATCCCCTGTGACTTTGTACTGGCTACTGTGTACAGGTCACCACGGCACCATACAGACTTTATCAAAGAATTTGCTGATTCTGAGTTAGTGCTGGCTGCAGATAAAGTCATAATTTTAAGCCCTTGCACTGAAAAAGTGAAATAAACCAGCATTTACACTACAAATGCAGTGTGGTCACATGCATTTTTGACTACCCAAGTGTCGTTTGAGATATCAGATAATCAGGAAAATCTGTGTATTTTCCTGTAAGGATTTATTCCTCCAAGGAGATCAGTAACGTTTTTGTCTTATCTTCTCATCTAATCTTTAAAGAGGTAGCTTCCAGTTTATCTATTTTTAGGACTTCCTATAACAAAGTCACGAAGCACAATATTTTGACCCTATTTTCCAGACAAACAAGTACGTCAGCATGTTTAGAATATTGTCTTTGAACTTCCGTTTGTGCAGTAGCTCTGTATATTTCTATGGCATTGCTGTCTTAGAGTAATTTAGCTGGTGAAGTGGATTTATGTACTGTAGAGTTTACAAAAGTTATCGTAAGCATTGTAATGTTTAAAGCAATTGTCTTAACAAATGTCAGTAGACCAGGAAAATTTTAAAACGAGTGGTTCTTTTATAAATCCGGCTGATCACTTTGGAAATACAATCGGAAGACAGAAACCTGTATGCTGTGTGTTTGTAAGAAACAAATCCATCATTAAAGCTATTTAACGTAAAATTGTTATTTCAGGCTAAAATACGAGTCCTCTGTCCATAATATTACTTGTGAATTGTAGTGATGTTTTTATTAGCGGTTTGGACTCTCATTCTGGCACCCATTCACTGGAGATGATCTGTTGGTGAGCAAGTGAGGTAATGCTACATTTCTCTAAATCTGTTCAGGAAGAAACAAACTCATCTACATCTTTGCTGGCATGAGCGTAAGTACATTTTCAGCAAATTTTCACATTGGGTGAACTATTCCTATAAAGGTGCAGTATTGACAGCTAGCAGTTAAAATGGGCAAATTTCTCCTCAGACTCAGACACTCATGCCGGTTATCAGATTGAGGATATGCAACAGAACAGGCGCAACTGTGAATTCCTAGTTATCACAGGATGTCAATCCCATGGCAGAAACAGAGAGCAAATAGGAACATAATTAGCGTAGCTGCTGTTCAAACCAATCAAAGAAAGATTTGTTCAACCAGAGCTAAAAGATTAATAATGTGCATTTGATCAGATATAACTGCAGTAAAAGTTTATGAGATGCATTATTTGAATGCTTGGTTAAAAAGATGTTTACTTTACTTTACTTTAATCTAGATTTAAACAAAGAGAGTGTGTCCGATCTCCGAACGTTATCAGGAAGGCTGTTCCACAGTTTGGGAGCCAAATGTGAAAAAGCTCTACCTCCTTTAGTGGACTTTGCTATCCTAGGAACTACCAAAAGTCCACAGTTTTGCAACCTTAGGGAGTGTGATGGATTGTAGTGTGGTAGAAGACTAGTTAGGTACATAGAGCTAAACCATTAAGGACCTTATAGGTAAGAAGTAATATTTTGTCGCTGATGCGAAACCTAATAGGTAGCCAGTGCGGAGACTTTAAAACTGGGGTAATATGATCAGATTTTCTTGACCTGATAAGGACTCTAGCAGCTGCATTTTGGACTATCTGTAGCTTGTTTATTGAAGATGCAGGACAACCACCTAGTAGTGCATTACAATAGTTCAGCCTAGAGGTCATTAATGCATGAACTAGCTTTTCTGCATCAGAAACAGGTAACATGTTTCGTAGCTTGGCAACGTTTCTAAGATGGAAGAATGCTGTTTTTGTACACGATAGATCACTCTTAATAAACCGTTTAGAGACTGTTTTTGGGGTTTCTGATTCTGCATTGAAGTGGTTTAAGTCCTATTTCTTTGATCGTAAGCAGTTTGTTGTGATGGGTGATTGCAGATCTGAGGTTGGTGTGGTTCAATAAGGTGTTCCCCAGGGATCAGTTTTGGGCCCCTTACTTTTTAGTATGTATATGTTTCCACTTGGCCAGCTTTTAAGAACATTTAGTCTTAACTTCCACTTTTATGCAGATGATACTCAGATCTACATATATTCAAAACCTGATGTCAAAGTGGCGGCCTTTTCTTTCTCAATGTGTTACTGAGATTAAAAAATGAATGTCTGAAAATGTTCTCTGTTTAAACAGTGATAAGACTGAAATGATGCTTGTTGGTTCTCCTCATCAGTTGCGTTAAAGCTGAGTCCGTAACCTTAAGTGTGGATGGCTCTGCTTTGCAGTTTCAAACTAAATTAAAAAATTTGGGGGTGATATTTGGTGCCGACTTAACATTTGAACCTCATGTTTGTAATACAGTCAAAACATCTTTTTTTTCATTTCAGAAACTTTGCCAAATTACATCCTATACTGACTTTTTCTGTGGCTGAAAAGTTAATCAACACTTTTGTTTTTTCACGTTTTGATTATTGTAATGCTTTGCTGGCTGGAGCATCAAAAGCTACCCTAAGTATTACAGCTGATACAAAACTCAGCTGCTAGAATTCTGACAAGGATTCTGACAACTTTTGCAAAAATTGCACTGGCTTCCTGTCAGTTTTCGTATTGATTTTAAAATTCTCATGCTTACTTATAAGGCTTTGAATGATCTGGCTCCTCAATATTTGTCAGAGCTTTTAACCTCCTACACCCCTGTGCGTGCTTTACGTTCTTCTGAAGCTGGTCTCTTAAATGTTCAAACAACTTGGCTAAAAACTATGGGTGATCGGGTTTTCTCTTCATTGACTCCTAAACTGTGGAATTCCCTGCCCAGTGATATTAGGGATGCAGAATCCCTTAATATTTTTAAAGCATCCCTTAAAACTCCCTTTTTTAATTTTTTTTTTACTGCTTGTATTTTTTTGTGTGTGTGTATCATTTAACATTACTATTTTTATAAAAAAGTTTATTATTATTATTATATTATTATTATAATCTTTTAACATATAATCTTGGGGTTTCTCTCAAACAGAGCACATCTACAAAAAACACTTTCACTGGAAGGGATCCAATATTCATTAAGCTGAGCTCTATCTTTTTGTATGTGGGTTATATTTGTTTTTATGTGTAGAACAACAGTTTAATTGTTTCCCTTAAATTGGTTTGGATGTTTTTTGTTTTTCCTAGTTCCGGGAACAGGAAAAACAATATTATGATATCTAGGTGAAGATTGTGAGATATTTAGGTTGTGTAAGGTAAGGCGTGTAAGGTAGGAGTCTTTTTAGGTCGGGTAGAATCTGCAATCTTTGAACCTGATCATTTGCTCACTTCACTTCCTGTTTTCTGCCAAATGGTAACCTGCAGTATCGAAATACTATTGGGTGAATTTGCAATAGGAGTAAACACATGAAACACTATGGAAGCCCATTTTTGCCACTGAATAAAAATAAAAAAGGTAATTCCGACTTTTTTTCTCACAATTGCGTGATTACATCTTGCAATTCTGACCTTTTTTTTTCGGAATTGTAATTTTCATTATATAAACTTATTGATATAACTTATATAGTCATAAAGCCAGAATAGCGGGATATAAACTCACAACTGTGAGAAAAAAGTCAGAAATGCGAGATATAAACTTCAAAAAAGTCAAATTGGTAAAAAAAAATCTCACAATTCGGACTGTTTTTTTGCATTTCTTACTTCTTTTCTCACAATTGTGAGTTTATCTCACTATTCTCTCGCTATTCTGGCTTTATAACTCGCAACTGAGTTTATACCACAAGAATTCCAATTTCATGTGATTCTGCTCACTGCCAATTCACCTAATAGTATTTCGACTCTCCGGGTTGCCAGTTGGCGGAAAACACAGCATACTACAGCAATGAAAGTGAGCAAACGATCTGGGTCAAAGATTGCAGATACTACTAGACCTAAAAAGCCTTGGATACATAACCTAACTATCTTCTCCTAGATATCATAATAAAGTGACTGTGTCTGTTCACAGAACTAGCAAAAACAAAAAACACCCAAAACAATTTAAGGGTAATAATTAAATTGAAAAACAACACAGATAAAAAAAGATAAAGCTCAGCTTAATTAATATATTGGATCCCTTCTAATCAAAATACTTTTTCTAAATGATATGATCACAGATCATAAACTGTGTGCTCTGTTTAACAGAAACCTGGCTAAAACCAGATGATTTAATTACATTAAATTAGTCTACCCCCCAAGAGTACTGTTATAAACATGAGCCAAAGGTAAAGGGGTTGGAGTCGCTACAACATACAGTAATATTTTCAGTATTTCTCAGAGGTTTTAAGTATAATTAGTTTGACGTAATGGTGCTTCATGTAACGTTATCTAATAGAGTATTAAGTGTGAATGATAAATCCCTGTGACGTTTTTATTGGCTTGCTGTATATAGGTCATCAGGGCACCATAGCATTTGTAGACATTCTGAACTTTACACAACACGTGTCAGGGCCTACTCAATATCGTACTCATACTCTACATTTAATACTGTCACATGGAATTGATGTTAATGGCCCTGAAATTCTGCAGAAGAATGATGATATCTCAGATCGTTATCATATTTATACTCTCTATAGCAAAAGCTGTAAACGTCTAATAGCTCAGAAAAACGTGATGCAACAGAAACTTTGGACTCTCACTTTTCTAGCACTTTAGATACGGTTGCTCCTTTACGCTTAAGGAAGTTTAAGGAAAACAGTCTGACACCGTGTTATAATGAGCACACTATCTTAAGAAAGCACCCTGGAAACGGAGCACAGCTGGAAGAAAACAAAACTAGAGGTATTTTGTATAACATGGATGGAAAGCACCTTCTCTTACAGAAAAACCTTAAAAACTGCTAGATCTGACTAGTTTTCATCTTTTTAGAAGAAAATAAACACAACCCCAGGTATTTATTCAATAAGGTGGATAAATTCATTAAATGATTGTTAGGGTGAATTAATTAGGTCAACCAGAACTGGGAACATTTCCTGTAACACCCAATGTACTTGTCACATCATAAGAAGAATGGCATCTACACTAATATTAGTCTGTTTTATTCTTATTCCGAGGTCACCGTAGCCAACCAGATCCAGTCTGTATCCAGATCAGATGGTCACTACAGTCACCCACATCCGCTTTGTATCCAGTCCAGATGGTGGATCATACTTTGAGATGACCTCTACAGCCCTGAATGTCAGCCGAGACTGTCAACTAGATGAGCTCCAGAGACAGATCCCCAGCAAAAACCTCGTCAACTAGACGGCCATCGGCACAAGACAGCTGGAATCAGACGAGTCCTCTGCACAATCTGAATTTGTTGCAGCATGGAATTGAACTGTTGGTTGCATCTGGCCAGAAGAGAACGATGGAGTTTTGGTTCCTTCGACACACTATTTTCCTGTTTAATACACTCACAATTGCGAGTTATAAGGTTCAGTTCTGAGGAGAAAAAAAAAGACAGATATGTTCTCAGAATTGCAAGTTTATATCTCATAATTCTACTTCTTAACTTGCTATTGTGTGTTATAAAGTCAGAATTTGTGAGATATAATTTAGCAATTCTGTGAAAAAAGTCATAATGAGTGAGTTTATATTTTACAATTCTGACTTTATAACTTGGATGCAAATTTCTATCTCAAAACTGTGGGAGAAAAAGGCAGAATTGTGAGATAAAAAGTCACAATTACCTTTTTTTATTTTTTATTCAGTGGCAGAAATAGGCTTCCATAGTGTTTTATGTTCTTCCCCCCACTGTCAATTCACCCAATAGTATTTTGACACTCTGGTTTGCCAGTTGGCAAAAAAAAACACAGCATACTACAGCCATGGAAGCAAGCAAACAATCTATGTTAAAGATCGCAGATTCTACCCGAACTAAAAAGCCTCGGATACACAACCAAAATATCTTGCAATCTTCACCTAGATATACTATAGAGAGTGTGTCTGTTCCCAGAACTAGCAAAAACAAAAAACGCCTAAACCAGTTTAACAGTAATAATTAAATTGATGTTCAACAAATAAAAAACAAATATAACACAGATTAAAAAAAGATAAAGCTCAGCTTAGTGAATATTGGATTCCTTCCTACAAAAGCACTTTTTGTAAATGAAATGAACACTGATCATAACCTAGATATTCTCTGTTTGATAGAAACCTGGCTAAAACCAGATGATTGATTACATCACTGTAAATGAGTCTACCCTGCAAGATTACTGTTACAAACATGAGTCACATCACATTACAGTAATAATTTCAGTATTTATCAGAGGTCAGGTTTTAATTAAGTAATGGTGCTTTGTTGCTATCTAGCGTAATAAGTGTTAACGATAAATCCCCTGTGATCTTTGTAGTGGCTACTGTATACAGGTTACCAGGGCACCATTCAGATTTTATTAAAAAAAATAGCTGATTTTCTATCTGAATTAGTGCTGACTGCAGACAAAGTCTTAATTGTTGGGGATATTTATGTTTATAATAAAAAAATGCATTAGGATCAGCATTTATAGACATTCTGAACTTTATTGGGGTTAGATATCATCGATATCAGAGGTCGATATGATACCTCTTCATTCACTGCTAAATTCTGAAAAAACAGAGGTGTTAATTATTGGACCTAAAACCTCCGCGTGTAATAACCTAAAACACTATCTAATACTTGAAGGCTGTTCTGTCAATTCTTTACCATCCGTTAGGAACCTAGGTGTGCTATTTGACAGCAATCTTTCCTTCGAAAACCACATCTCTAGCATTTGCAAAACTGCATTTTTCCATCTCAAAAATATATCTAAATTACGACCTATGCTCTCAATGTCAAATGCTGAAACATTAATTAATGCGTTTATGACCTCAAGGTTAGATTATTGTAATGCTTTACTGGTGGTTTTTCTGCTCACTTAAAAAAACAAACTCCAGCTGGTCCAAAGTGCAGCAGCTAGAGTTCTTACTAGAACCAGAAATATGACCATATTAGCCCGGTTCTGTCAACACTGCACTTGCTCCCTATCAAACATCTTATAAAGCCCTAAATGGTTTAGTTCCTCAGTACCTGAGCGAGCTCTTATGAAATTATAGTCCCTCAGGTCCGCTGCATTCTCAAAACTCTGGCAATTTGATAATACCTAGAATATCAAAATCAACCGCGGCAGATCATTTTCTTATTTAGCGCCCAAACTCTGGAACAATCTACCCAACTCTGTTCAGGATGCAGACACACTCTGTCAGTTTAAATCTAGATTAAAGACCCATCTCTTTAAGCTGGCTTACAAATAACACATCAACATATTTCTATAATTCAAATCCGTTAAAGGATTGTTAGGCTGCATTAATTAGGTCAACTGGAACTGGGAACACTTCCCATAACACCCAATGTACTCAGTGCATCGTAAGAAGAATGGCATCTACACTAATATTAGTCTGTTTCTTTCTTATTCTGAGGTCACCTTAACCACCAGATCCAGCCCGTATCCAGATCAGATGGTCACTTCAGTCCCCCGCATCCAGTCCGTACCCAGCCCAGACGATGGGAGTCACAGGGTGAATTGCAAGACTTTGGGCCATCTTAAAATCCATGAAACTCCCGGCAGCCCCTGAATCAACAAAGGCACATACTTGATGGTGTTGCTGGCCCTGGGTGATAGTGGCCTGGATCGTCAAGCCGTAATAACGTAGGCAACCTTACTGCTCTCAGTGGGAAAAATACTGGGTTAAAGTTGAAAGGCAAGAGTACACTGAGTAATAAATCCCCTGCATTTCTCAGGGCTTTCATCAAACCACTCTGGGGCTGGTAATTTGGGCTCAGAAGGGAGTGTCACCAAAGATCTAGGTTAAGGATCAGGAGGCTGTTGGGGTTCTTGGGGTGAAGAGGTCTGGGACTGGAGGCTCAAAAGTTGGACGATCTGAGACAGAGCTTGGTCATGTTGTTGAATGCTATTGGCTTGTTCAGAGAGTGCAGCTAGGATCTGTTCAACATTGGGCTTGCTTCCATGGTTCAGTGAGGATAGAACCCAGGTCTCTGCTGCTCTAGGAGTATAGAATTACTCACTGAGCTAACTCCACAACAGTTAAACCCAATAGCAGAACAACAAAAAGAGCCAAGGAACTTGACTCTTCAAAAAGTAAAAATATTCTTTACTAGAAAATCAAAGTACAAAACAAGGAGAGTGACCCCTGCTAACCAGGATGAAGACAGCAATGCAGAGATGTATAACGATGCAGCAATGCAGACTGTGTATAACGGGCACAGTCACTTTCTTAGGAAAGCAGCCTGGAAATGGAGCGCAGCTGGAAGGAAACAAAACTAGAGGTATTTTGTATAGCATGGATGGAATGTAGCTTCTCTTACAGAAAACCTTAAAAACTGCTAGATCTGTTTACTTTTTGTCTCTTTTAGAAGAAATTAAACACAACCCCAGGTATTTATTCAATACAGTGGATACATTTGTTAAACAATTGTTAGGGTGAATTAATTAGGTCAACCAGAACCGGGAACACTTCCCATAACACACAATGTACTTTTTACATCATAAGAAGAATGGCATCTATGCTAATATTAGTCTGTTTTATTCTTGTTCCGAGGTCACTGTAGCCAACCAGATCCTGTCTGGTCACAGACAGATCCCCGCGAAGATCTTGTCAACTAGATGGTCATCAGCACAAGACCACCGGAACCAGACGAGTCCTCTGCACAATATGAATTTGTTGCAGCATGGAATTAAACTGTTGGTTTCATCTGGCCAGGGGAGAACGATGGAGTGTTGGTTTCTTCAACACATTATTTTCCTGTTTAATACATTTATAATTGTGAGTTATAAGGTCCAGTTCTAAGGGGAAAAAAAAGACAGATATGTTCTCAGAATTGCGAGTTTATATCTCACAATTCCTACTTGCAATTGTGAGGTCAGAATTGCAAGATATAAACTAGCAATTCTGAGAAAAAGTTTGAGTTTGTATTTTACAATTCTGACTTTTTAACTTGCAATTGCAAATTTATATCTCAAAATCGCGAGAAAAAAGCCAGAATTGTAAAATAAAAAGTCACAATTACCATTTTTATTTTTTATTCCGTGGCAGAAAGAGGCTTCCATACACACATTTCAAAGTAGAATAACTGGCTGTGGCATTGTTTTTCGGAGAAAAATATAAAGAGAAGTATGTGAACTTTGCATGTTTCACAACATATCTGCAAACACATTATGCTATTTTCATGCTTTAGTGCAGTCAAAAAAAATGACATTCAGCACCTTTAAAGCAGAGGCAGGACAGTCTCAGAATATTTCTTTTTTGATTGATTCAGCTTTTGTGTGATGCCTTGATGTTACAATCAAACATCTGAATCTCCTTACACCTACAGTGCCGTTCACCAGCTGTCACCAGCTCAGGCTCAAGTTGTTCCTTTGTTTCTTAAGTTACAGATGACAACTCAGTCTTTGTATTTTGCACACTCTAAGCTGGCATAATTTAAAATTTAAAATCAAAAAAAGTTTTTACCTCCTGTCCTGTTTGTTAAACATCTGGATTAAAATAGAATTAGAATAAAAAAAGGAATGAAATGCAAACTGAAAAATAACAAATGATCAATATTTCTAACCTGCTGCTCAAGATGTACAGGTGCATCTGACACCCTTCACAAGGGGGGTAAGCCACAAACATTCATTGCCAAAGACGCTGGCTGTTCACAGAGTGCTGTATCCAAGCATGTTAAGAGAAAGTTGAGTGGAAGGAAAAAGTGTGGAAGAAAAAGATTAACAGCCAACTGAGAGAACCGCAGCCTTGAGAGGCTTGTCAAGCAAAATTAATTTAAGAATTTGGGTGAACTTCACAAGGAATGGGCTGAGGCTGGGGTCAGTGCATCAAGAGCCACCACACACAGACGTGTCAAGGAATTTGGCTACAGTTGTCGTACTCCTCTTGTTAAGCCACTCCTGAACTACAGACAATGTCAGAGGTGGCTTACCTGGTCTAAGGAGAAGAAGAAATGGACTGTTGCCTGTGGTCCAAAGTCCTCTTTTCAGATGAGAGCAAGTTTTGTATTTAATTTGGAAAACAAGTTCCTAGAGTCTAGAGGAAGGGTGAAGAGGCTCATAGCCCAAGTTGCTTAAAGTCCAGTGTTAAGTTTTCACAAGTCTGTGATGATTTGGGGTGCAATGTCATCTGCGGGTGTTGGTCCACTGTGTTTAAATGACTATGGTGTTGGTGTGCTTGACTGGCCAGCAAACTCACCAGACCTGAACCCCATAGAGAATCTATGGGGTAATGTCAAGAGGAAAATGAGAAAAAAGAGACCAAAAAATGCAGATGAGCTGAAGGCCACTGTCAAAGAAACCTGGGCTTCCATACCACTTGAGCAGTGCCACAGACTGATCACCTCCATGCCACGCCGAATTGAGGCAGTAATTAAAGCAAAAGGAGCCCCTACCAAGTATTGAGCACATATACAGCAAATGAACATACTTTCCAGAAGGCCAACAATTCATTAAAAATGTTTTTGTTTTTTATTGGTCTTATGAAGTATTCTAATTTGTTAAGATTTTTTTGTTAAATGTGAGCCAAACTCATCACAATTAAAAGAACCAAAGACTTAAACTACTTCAGTCTGTGTGCATTGAATTTATTTAATACACAAGTTTCACAATTTGTTTATTTTGTTTGAGCTGAATTACAGAAATAAACAAACTTTTCTATGACATTCTAATTTATTGAGATGCACCTGTATACTGTGTAAAGAATTTAGTTAGTTAGTTAGTAGAAAGATAAAAGTTGGCACACCACAGCTCCAGAAGTAGAAAAATATTTTGGTTTCTCACCACAGGTGACGTTTCGAGCCTAAAAGCTCCTCATCAGACTTTTAGGCTTGAAACATCACCTGTGGTGAGAACATAAATAAATATTTACCTACTTGATTGGAGCTGTGGTGCACCCACATTGAGCTTTTGGCCTGCTGAATGTGCGCACTTAGATTGTTATCACTGAAGAATTTATTTCGTAAAATCACCCCTTTCTTATTATTTACATATTACACAATACATGTGCATCTAAAAATAATTTTTTATTTTGTTTGTCTTAGTATTATGTGTATCTTTATTTCTATTTGCACTTTATATTTATTCATTTCTTATCATTTATAAGTCTTTCTTCAGGGGATCTATGAACTCTTATCTTTAAAGGGCAGCTTTTAAAATGTCTATATTTAGGACTTTTTTTTTATATATATATATATTTGCCAATTGCTTCAGTGCTTAAAACTAAAGACTATGATTTCTTAACACAAACTGTTAAGCTAAACAGGTTCTTATCAAGATGCCCAGGCTTGTCAATATCTTCTCATTTAGATTTGACGAGGCTACGTGCTGATGTTCTCTACGTGCTGATGAGTCTCTTATCGAGATCTTTATGTCTATGTGATCTTTATATAGGTATTAATAAAATAGTTGTCTGAATGCCCGAGGTGGGGCAGGGGAGTGGTTTTGTGGGCACTGCCTGTTCTAGGCTATTCATCTTTGATCAGCTGCAAGTTTGGTAATATTTCACAGCATTACTGTTTTTATTGGTCACGTATACACTACCAGTCAAAAGTTTTTGAACAGTAAGATTTTAATGTTTAAATAGGTCTCTTCTGCTCACCAAGCCTGCATTTATTTGATCCAAAGTACAGCAAAAGCAGTCAAAATTTGAAATATTTTTTACTAGTTAAAATGACTGTTTTCTATGTGAATTTATTTAAAAATGTAAGTTATTTCTGTGATTTCAAAGCTACATTTTAGCATAATTACACTGTATAAAATAAAAAACACAGTCAGATTAAAATAATTTGTTACCCTGCTGCCTTAAAATTTTAAGTTTAGTCAACTAAAATAAGTTTATTCAACTTGAAATGTTAAGTTGCACTAAGTAACAACTTAGATATTTGTGTTTGCTAAACCTAACAGATGGGTAAGTAACCCAGCTGCCTTAAAATTTTAAGTTGATTCAACTCAAATATCTAAGTTGTCACTTAGTATAATTTAAATTTCAAGTTGAATAAACTTTTTTTGAGTTGACTGAACTTAACATTTTAAGGCAGCCAGGTTACGAATTATTTTAAGTTGACTCAACAAATAGTTTTTTACAGTGTACTCCAGTCACATGATCCTTCAGAAATCATTCTAATATTCTGATTTGCTGCTCAAAAAACATTATTATGATTATGCTGAAAACAGCTGTGTTTTCATGTGTTATGTAATTTAAAAGCCAAATCTGGACTGTAAAGTAGGGCTTTGGTCATCAAAACAAACTTTTCATGACATTTGACTTTCTCTGTAAAGATTATTTTACATCAGTATGCAGTCCTGGTAATAAAAGAAGAAATCTTGGTGATCTGGGCTTGTAACACGTTGTGTTGTTGTGCACTGTGTTAAACTATCTGGGACTTGTCACAGAAAGAAACTCATTCAGGTTTAAAACAACTTTGGGTTAGTAAATGACTATTATTTACTTTTCTTTCTTTCTTTCTTTCTTTCTTTCTTTCTTTTTGGTAAAAATATATAGATGTTTGCATTAGAAAACAGCTTCAAAATTTAGAGAACATAATTTGATTTATTTTCCCTTGAATTTCCTTTAATTTGTATGTAAAAGCTCTTGAATTTATCTTCATAAAACCAGCAGAAACACTGTTTATGGACATCGCCATTTTTGATGATGTTGCTTAATTCAGTTATGAATCCTGAAAATGTTCAGGCTTATAGCAGCACTGGCATATTGGCCATTAGCAACTTTGCTTAAGAGTCACGTTTTACTCTAAAACATGCAGTGCAACAGACTATTATTCAAAAGGACTATCACTATTTACACTAAGATATTTTCAGTTCATTACTAAAATGGTTAGACAGATTAGACTCAATTGCAATCAGGCAAAATTGGATCAAGGAAAAAAACGTACACGTTGCATTGCTTTGTCACATTTTATGACATTCATAAATGATATAAAATACCAGGAAGAAAATAACATGCAAATTTTTCCCTTTTTTAGCCATGTTGGTTTCGGATGTGTTTTTTCCACTTATTTCCCCATAGGGATTTTAAAGTCTTTGTGTTCAGCAGAACAAGGAAATTTGTTCAGGCTTTTAATGATTTAACAAAGGAAGTTATTTTGAACACAAAGCACCATAGACTTTTGAGTTTCATGTTTGGTTACAAACATTTTTTAAAAATATATTCTTTTGTGTTCAGCATAACAGAAATGTATATTTGAGGGTGAATAGCAATGTCCATTTTTTAGTATCTGTTCTTTTAACAAAACACACAACTTTAGTAGTGTATGTACAGTTGCGTTCAGTTGTCATAAAGTTGTCATAAGTAATGTAATACTGTGTGTTTTCCCAGCCATCCAGTGAAATTGAGGATGTTGTAAAAAAAATTGGCATTCTGATTGTAACTAAGGATCAACAATGTAATGTGCTTCACATGGAATAATCAACATTGCTCTCATTTGGAAATCTTGTTGTCACTGACATCTCTGATGTCCTGAATTTATTTGGACTCCTGCATTTACGTGTGGTGAACATCCACTACTGCAAGTGCAAGAAATACACCTTTGAGGCCCTGCAAAATCTTGTGATAAACATTGTTGGGAGCAGCTATTCTTCGCGTGTTCTTCGCAGAAAGTAGTTTTTGTTTTGTTTTGTTTTTTGTCAGGGTTTTTTCTGGAAAAACTTTGACTATGCATGTTCTCATGAAAACAAATGTTGTTTTACGTCTCATTTCCTTGTGCAGTAATGTAGTAAACATTTTCTTCAAATAGAAAGGTGAATTTGCTTTCCTCTTTCAATGTGTTCCTTGGTTTATGACCACTAAATTGCATTATGATGGGGGAGAGTGTGGAAACATTCAAAGTTAATATGTGATATTTACACTTCTGTCTTGTCATGTTGTGCTATGAAATTTAGAATCAGACCTTTGTGCTTTCACGTGCATTGCATTTATTTTTGGTTAAGCATATTAACACTATTATTTTTATATATATATATATATATATATCTGTGTGTGTATGTGTGTGTGTGTATATATATATAAATATATATATATATATATATATATATATATATATAGTGTTAATATGCAGTGTTTAACCTTCTGATTTGTCATATTTAGGTATGAAATTTAAAATAATCCCTGTGGCTTTGATTTGAAGAATTGAAATTCAACTATTTATGTTTCTCAATCCCATGCCAAGGTTATCCATTATACAGCACAGTTTCAAGTGTCTGTTTGGATTTTATATATATGAATGACCCTCAAATTTCCTTTTATGCCAAAAATCATGAGGATATTAAGTAAAGGTCGTGTTCTATTAAAATATTTTGTAAACGTCCTACTGTAATTATATCAAAACTTATTTTTTGATTAGTAATATGTATTGCTATGAACTTTAAATGTAATTTTCTTAATATTTAGATCCTATTTAGATGGATCTTTCAGATGATGTATAAATCTCAGTGGTTTTGTGGTCCACAAGTATATATATATATACTTGTGTGTGTGTGTGTTTATGTTTGTATTTTGCAATTTTTTTCAATTGTCAGTTGATGTGTTGACAGCAAATTGCTTGTTCAATTTAAATGTGAGTGAAATTGTTGCCTCCATTATTCAACAAATGAAAGAAAAACATGTTTTGTCATCTTTATTCAAATTTTTAAGGCAGTTGGGTAACAAATTTGCTTACGTTTATCAAGTCAAGTTAAAATATTTTTCCTAGTTGACACAACTTGATTTGAAAAATAATAGTCAACTTGAGCAAATGTATTATCTGGATTAACGGGAAGTTGTTTCAACAAGATTTTGTCAAGATAACAAAAAAATGTTTAGGCAGTGGACAAAACAAAGTTTTCTTAGTTGACTCAACAAATTGTTTATAACCATGTATGATCTTTATATATTAATAAGACAAAATGGTATGTATGCCTGAGGTGAGGAAGGGGAGTGGTTTTGTGGGCACTGCCGTTCTAGGCTATCCATCTTTGATCAATTGCAAGTTTGTTAATATTTCACAGCATTTCTATTTTTATTGGTCAAGTATACACTAAAAGTCAAAAGTTTTTGAACATTAAAATTTGTAAAGAAGTCTCTTCTGCTTACTTTAATCTAAAGTACAGCAAAAACAGCACATCTTGGAAATATTTTTACTATTTAAAATTACTGATTTGTATTTGAATATATTTTTAAAATATAATTTATTCCTGTGCTGAATTTTTAGGATCATTACTCCAGTCCCATGACCCTTCAGAAATCATTCTAATATTCTGATTTGCTGCTCAAAAAACATTTATTTTTATGATTATGTACAATCATAACATTATAAATGTTTGTACCATCACTTCTGATCAATTTTAAGCATCCGTGCTAAATAAAATATATAATTTACATATGTATTTATATGAATTGTATAGTGTATACTGTATGTTACAAAAGCTTTTTATTTCATTTATTGTATTACTTTGGATCAAATAAATGCAGGCTTGGTGAGAAAAAAGCATTAAAAAACATTAAAAACCTTTAAAAACTTTTGACTCATAGTGTTATGAGTCAAAAACTACTTAAAAAGTACTTAAAAAGAGCAGTACTAATCAAATTAAACAAATGGAAAGAGGTCAGCTTTCATGTAACAAATTGCCTACCCATAGCTCTACTGTAACACTATTGCCACAACATGCTTTATTATGTAAACTTCACTTGTCTGATTCACACACATTACATGTGCCTTTTCATCTGCAAGTTGCAACTTTTACAACAATTTCTCATCTGCAACACATCACCAAAACAGCAAATGATATACTGCAGATATTCAGGCCTATATCAGGTGTTTGCAGACAATTCAAATGTGCATGGGTCCTGTTTGAGATCACAATGATGTGCTCATAAATGGAAAAAAAACGTCAAAGATTTTAATACAAACTTTGTCGAAACCTTTAAATTACACATAACATCATTTACACTAAAACAAAACTGAGTGTACAGTATTTATGATAATGTAATTGTTCATAACTGTAAAAATTATTTCTTTAAATTGTAAAACAAAAATTATTTGAGTACGATGTACAAGAAAATACTACTTCAGTCTACTTCAAAAAATTGTTTCATATCTTGCCTTGTTTGTTAAACAGCTGGATTAAAATAGAATAAAAGAAAAAAAAAATAGAATAAAAAAAGGAATGAAATGCAAACAGAAAAATAAATGATGCGTCATTGACATTGTTAAAGGTCCTTCTTATCTGCTGCTCAAGATGTATGTTGTGTAAAAAATGTTATTGAGTAATATTACTCTTTTCTTATTATTTACATATTGCGTAGCACATACATATTTTCTATTTTGTTTGTCTTAGTATCTTTATTTCTGTTTGTACTTCACATTTATTGATTTCTTATCATTTAAAGGTCTTTCTCCAGGGGATTTATGAACTCTTATCTATCCTATCTTTAAAGAGCAGCTTTTAAAATGTCTATTTTTAGGACTTTTTGTATTTTTAGCAATTTGATGAGGCTATGTGCTGATGTTCTGCAATGCAGTTGTGAGTCAGAAAGGCCTGTGGTTTACCAGTGTTTAATATGGCTGTTTGAGAGGCACTGACACCTCAGGAAAGCAAGTATTTCATTGCAAAGTGAAGTGGTTATTATTCTATGTATCTAGGGTTTGTTTTCTAGTGTTTGTGGGTTGAATGAGTTACAGTCATTTTGAGCTAGTCACCAGTCAAACCAAAAGTGATTCAGCAGGTAATCACGATGACAGTGCTGATAGTCTGAAGGCACCACAAACAAATCCCAAACAAGGAATCACTAGGGCTGTGACGGTCGCAATGACAGCCACGCCACCGTGGTCGACGGTTGCCACCGGCGGTACTGCATGTGATGTCATGCAATCTATAACAAGCAATCTATAACAACAGTATTTCTACAACAATTATTCTGCCGTGGCCGTGTTTAGTGTTCCCGCTGACAACAGCAGTAAGCGCAAATGCCTTTGCAGCTGCTGGAAGAGATCCACGTTCAGCTTGCAAAACTCCGGGAAAAGTAATTACTATGAATGTGTTGGAGGAAAATAATAACATACTTCAATGAATTATTAATAAACCATTTTTTCTGAGCCAGTGTCGCAAAGACGACGATCCTGACTCTGCATTGGACGCGCCTTTAGAGAGAAATGCATCTCTACAATTTTATAATGAAAGAGTTTTCATTTTCAATTTGAATTTTTTAGTTTTAAAGTAGTATAGTAATAATTTAAAGCTTTCTATGGATATATTTATCTGTAAGGCAAGTATTCGCTGAGTTTCGTTTCATTTTTGTGCAGCGCTCCTGTTCAACACCGAGACGCCAGAAAGCACTTCTTGTTTGTTTTCTTTATTTTTACAAAAGCACAGCATTTTGTTAATATTGTGAGTGCACGCAAATAATATTACATTCTTTACAGTTCTGGATGATATATTACGTTTACCTTTATGAGTAAAGATTACGGCGTATTAAAATTTTTTTGCAAGTGATTGCACTGGCTCCTCCATGTCCCACAAACCACATTTAGCTTCCCCTCTCCAGCAAACGATTGTATATGCATAATAGCGTGCATTTATGTTAAACGTTTAAAATAACATTATGATATGCTTGAATATTTTATTTTAGGCAAGTCGTGATGATTTGAGAAGGCAAAATTGATCAAACATAGGGTGTGATCAACTCACTGCCTGCCTCTGGCCGCTTGGTCGTTACGATACAATCTTAATTTCGTTAGAGCAAAAATCTTAATTTAACAAACAAAAATGTTTCAAACACATTTCTAAATTAACTTTATAAAGAAACGGAAAGAAATACAACCACGTTCCTATTAAAAACAAAACTGAGCTATTTTAATGGATGCAACAGTGTAATGGCAAAGAGAAAAGACTCGGCCTCTAGTCGGACTCAGGCCGGTAATTTTGATGAACCGTCAGACAAGAGTTGAGCGAGGTTGTTACGAATTTATGCAACAAATGTTTGTTTAATATTATTTACCGTTCTTATTTTGGCTACTTTCTTGTTTAAATGTATAATGTCTTTGATATTTACTTCAGTGTTTTGTAGGCTGAAATAAACATGCACGTTTGTTATGTCTGAAAATTATATATCAACACTGCGCCACCAACGGTAGTTGGTCTATTATCACCGCGGCGGAAGAAAATCAGCCACCATCACAGCCCTAGGAATCACTATTTTTATGGTTAGCATGGCCTTCATTAGATCTTGGAAAACATTTACTATAATAAAGTGAAATACTGACAATTTACATGTTCAAAAAAATATAAGCTATATTTGCATCCATACAAGGAACAAGAGGTCTTCTTCTCCAATGTACACGTTTGTTCTGTGAAATACAGGACTTGTAGGCTCACGTATTTTCTAAGAACAGAAACAGGGAGGGAAATACTGTGAAAGTGATTCAGTACTCATCCCACTGAGTCATTCCTTTATGTTTCCTTCAAAGCCTTTAGAACTCATTGTTTTCTGACCCTGAAATGCTTTGTTACACCTAGGTTCGATCCTAATGAGAAGATCAATATTTAGTTGACTGGAACCCCTGTATTTACAGCACGACACTAAATTTTGATTGCACCACTGATTGACTGGACGGTAACGGGTGTGTTCTTGTGTAAATACAGGTCAAAACAGGTTCATGGTGTTCTGACCTTCCTCTTAATTAGCTGTAAAAAGTACCTTCCTGTTGGGTGAAAAGTCCTTCACCGTTAACAGTAAATATTAGCAAGCCACTCGGGTGGCAGTCATGGCCTAATGGTTAGAGAGTTGGGCTTGTAACCTAAAGGTTGCTGGTTTGATTACTGCATCAGTGGGGATTGTGAATGAACAGTGCTTTTTCCACCATCAGTACCATGACTGAAGTGCCCCTTAAGCAAAGCACTGAACCCCCAATTGCTCCCTGGTGTGTGTGTGCACATGTGATGGGTTAAATGCAGGGGACCAATGGGTCACCATACTTGACAATACGTCGTCACAAAAAAAGACAGTATTACCCTTACTGTTACCTTTCCAAAGTCAACCCCCAGGAAGTAAAAAAAGAGAAAGCTTCTTTTGTTGGAGTATGTCAAGGACGTCAGAGAATCGTCTCTGTGCTAAACAATAAATTAAGCTTTATGTGCATGACAAAGCTTTTTCAGATGCAATTCAGTCTTTAGTTTTTAATACTTTCTTTGGGATTGGACATATTGTGTAAGCTGAAACACGCTTTAGGGTTTGCCTACTTTTTGGTTTCCTATGGGTTGCAGATTCACTCATATTCAGTGATCAGTCAAAAAGAATGCATTAGCTCTTTTGATGAAAGAATCCCACAATGTTAAACAGACCAAAAAATCATACAGACAATTCTGTCTGTGTCCTATTTTATGACGTATACAAATGTGTGCATGTGGCTGTTTTGAAAATAAACAGTCTGGAGCAAACAAAACAATGGGAGGAGATCACAAACTGTGTCTAAAAGTACAGGACAAAAATGATTGCAATGATTGTTATGCTTTAAAACATTTTTTATGCTTTCATTCCAAGAACTTAATTATATTAAAATTTATGTTTTAAAAAGGCACTGCAGTGTAATCACTCAAAGATGACGTCCGTAAAGCCTTTGAACCAGCATGGAACAACATGTTACACTACCCTTAAGCATTATTGATCCTGTAAATGTTTCCTACCTTCATATCAAAGCACAACCCCTGAACTCTTGGAATTCCATTTTAGGGCAGAAAGATGACATTGCAACATATTACATTACACTTTTCATAGATGTACAGACTGTTACAGTTAAGGTCAAATGTTTACATACACCTTTCAGAATCTGCAAAATGTCATTTATTTTACCAAAATAAGAGGGATTATACAAAATGCATGTTATTTTTTATTTAGTACTGACCTGAATAAGAAATTTTCACATAATGTTTACATATAGTCCACAAGAGAAAATAAAAGTTGAATTTATAAAAATTACCATGCTTAAAAGTTTACATATGCTTGATTCTTAATACTTTGTTACCTGAATGATCCACAGCTGTGTTTTTTTATTTAGTGATAATCGTTCATGAGACCCTTGTTTGTCCTGTACATTCAAACCCGCTGTTCTTCAAAAAAAAAACAAATCCTTCAGGTCCCACAAATTCTTTGGTTTTGGAGCATTTTTGTGTATTTGAACCCTTTCCAACAATGACTGTATGCTTTTGAATCCATCTTTTCACACTGAGGACAACTGAGGGACTCATATATTACAGAAGGCATCAAAATCCAGGGGTGTAAACTTCTGAACAGAATGAAGATGTGTACATTTTTCTTATTTTGCCTAATTTTTTTTTCATTCAGTACTGCCTTTCAGAAGCTACAGAAGATGCTTACATTTTTCCCAGAAGACAAAATAAATTAAATTTACCCCGATCTTTAAATTCAAAAAGTTTTCTTTCAATGGCTCTTAATGCATTGTGCTTTCTTCTGGAGTCCCTCAGTTGTCTTCAGTGTGAAAAGATGGATCTCAAAATCATACAGTCATTGTTAGAAAGGGTTCAAATACACAAAAATGCTGAAAAACCAAAGAATTTGTGGGACCTGAAGGATTTTCCTGAAGAACAGCAGGCAGTTTAACTGTTTAACAACTATCACTAAAAAATAAAAAAATAAATAAAAAAGGTAACAACCCAGTATTAAAAATCAAGCATATATATAAACTTTTAAACGGGGTCATTTTTATAAACTACTATTTTCTCTTGTGGACTATATGTGAACATCTTTTATGTGAAATATCTTATTCAGGTCAGTAATAAATAAAAAATAAAAAATAACATGCATTTTGTATGATTCTCTTTATTTTGGCAAAATAATTAACATCTTGCAGATTCTGCACGGTGTATGTAAACTTTTGACCTGAAATATGTATTAACTTTGTCTGTGCATTTTGAATTTCTTTTATTCATTGACAAATCTGTGTTGTATATTCACATCAGTTGAAGGACACAATGTTTGAAATTTTTAAAACAATGTAATCTAAATAATGACTTAAAATAGACTCATCCACTCATACATTAATAAACATGCATAATAAATGGTGATTTTTCTGCTCCATTTAATTGCTTGAATGCTTCAAATTCATCAGTCGTTTTTGGTAAAGAAGTGTTTGTTTCAGTATAGTTTTGGGAAAAAATAACAATATTGCAATATTACAGTGTGTGTATATATATATATATATATAGCTGTTTTACAGTATTGTATTACTTAAAAGTTCACTGTATTATGTAGCGAGATGGACTATGCAAGTATGATTACCTGCATCCAATACAGCATTCATTTTTCAAGTTTGAATGTCCGCTGAGGAAAGCGCTATCTTTGTCGTACTATCCTTTTACTTGTTAAGAGTGATTTCCAATGACAGAACTGCTCACTGCATTTGTTTGATGCGTCTTACAAGCTGTTGCTGAAAGTAAAATAACTTTTTTTGTTTACAACCCTGTTTCAGTCTAATACCACACACACACTCTGTGGAATTCTGATTGGTCAGTCACCACATAACTCCTCGCTCCTTCTTTTCAAAGAAGTGACGTACAAATGCAGCTGCTGCCATTTTGTGATGATTGTTCTGTGCACTGTAATGGATTAGAAGATAACTAAAAAAGTGGTAAAATTTTGAAACGTTTTCATCTTAAATTAATATCTTTTTTATTGCTATAATTATTTATGTGGTGAAATGTTGTGTAATAAGTGGAATGACTGCAGCCTATCGGGAAGGCATGATAAGCCTGCCTGGCATTATTCTGCGATAACAACTGGATATAACTGGATATTAAATAATAACTGGGTGTACATTATCCCTTACTTACACAGCAAAACCGAAAAATGTCTCTGTGAGATTTAATTTCAACACTATCCTGGTGTTTATATAATTCCCACTTCCCAATGTTAAATTAACATTTTTCAGTTTCTAACTGTTCAGAGTAACGAACACTACCTTAGATTTAAATAACTAACAATATTCATTTGATAATTCCTAAAAACATTAAAATAACTCTTAACTAAGCAGGTAAAAGGAATTAAGGAGTAACAGAACAGTTACGTTTAGAATAACCATTTGTAAAAATAAACCCACAAAACAAGTTTACATATGATTTTGTGAAAATGTATTTGCATTCAAAATGTTTTCAGTACATTAAAACAACATGTTCTTACAACAATTCATCACAATGCCAAAAGCAAATCAGCAAAAGCACAAAATACATATTCTTGTTTGATCCATATGCATTCTGAATGTAATAGTTTATAATGCTTATTTTTATCACCCTCTAACAGCCTTTAACAGCATCCCATTCATTACATCCACTCTGAATGCATGTTAATGCTCATTGAACAAATTTTTTTGTGCTAATAGCATTTGGACCACGCTTACGTTTGTCTCTTTTTTTCAGCATGACGAGATGTGTTTCTCTGCATTCAGCCAAGCGAGATATCAACTCCCACAAAAGTGGTCCTGTAAAAAAGGGGGAAAAAAAACAGGTCAGAGTCAAGTATTAATTACAAATAAATTCCAGTAAATGTGTTCATGAGTAGTTTAAAAATATTTCAATATATGTTAGTGCTGGTGCAAGATTGTTTTATCATTTTTTCATCAGTCTTTTTAATTTCTGTGCTTTTTTAGATAATGTTCGACTTTCTCCATACACACAGAAAAATAGGTGCTTAAAGTTGCACCTTTTGGGGTACAAAAGCTTGTCGCTGGAGCAGTACCCTTAAAAGGACATCTTTGTACCTCTTTGACCCCTAATATGTACATATTAGTACCTTAGAGTGGAAATATGTGCCTTTAAAGTAGCAATATGTACCTATTATGGGTAAAAAAAGGTACAAAGATGTCCTTTTAAAGGACTGCTCCAGCAACTTTTGTATCCCAAAGGTACAATTTTAAACCCCTATTTTTTTAGTATGTAACATGGCATTTTCTCAATAGAATTAAAACAGATCGCACATTTTGGCTTGAGCAAATATTATCACACTTCTTGAGCACGCCGGTGAACGTGCCCAGAGTATACGGTAATTTACGTGCCGCTCGTGCACAATTGAAAGAGTGTCTAGGCATTCTTGAGGAGATTGAGGTGGGCGTTTCTGAATTTGTGGGTGATTTTAATCTGCTGGGTTTTTCTAAATCATGCAATCAAAATGATCCTCCTTACCTAACCCCACCCCTAAAGCTACCGTTATTTTGGCATCAGCCAACAGGTAACATGTTCTAAAAACACCCCAATCTGGTAACTTCCATTACTTTCCTGTAGAGACCTTTACTTGGTTTGGTGCAGAAGTGCGTTTGACCCCCAAAGGTAGATTCATTTGACTAGTGTGATCACTCCATACCGTGCTTAAGCATGGTTCGTTTAGCCGTCCCTGGCTGGGTTGGAAGAGGTGGGCCAGAGCATGGTTCAGTTGGGCTATGGCCCAGTGTTGCCAAGTGGGCTACTTTAACACTAGCCCACTATTTCCGCGGGTTGTTTTTCATGTTCCCAATAACATAATATTTAGCCCCTAGAATGCTAATTTTACCAAGGGAATCCCAACAAAAAACGTTTGGGCTAGTTTTGAGTAGCAATTGAGTGGGTTTTGTTGTGACAACCTGGCACGGTACACATGTAGTGTAAACACTAACTGCACTTGAGCGTTGAAATTATACAGTACATCCAGCACAATTGCGTGAACATTTGAGAGGGCAGTGTGTCACCACGTCCCAAACGACTCAAAATAATGAAAAGCCTGATTGCAAGTTTCCATTAACTATGGTATAAATACTGCCAGTTTTGGTTAATGGGGGTTCCCTGTCAACCTCCTAGTAAAGCAAATGTCTTGCAAATGAGAAAAGTGAGCGCGCAGCACATAAATACTGCTATTAATCAATATGTTTTCAAATACATATTATACATGAGAAAACACACTCACTGGAAGCATTTAAAGCAGCTCCTTGTTTGTTCCGCATCATGAGTGAGAAAAAAGTTCCTGAGAACAGTTTAAAACACAATATGAAGTTATAAAATGCATGTTGTAAATTAGATAAAATACTTAACTTTGGTGTTTTCAGTCCTTGTATGCTCCACATCGCGAGTTAAAGAAAATGGCATCTGTGAGAAATCTTTCGGCTAGTTTAGGCACGTAAATATCCTGGATGTAAATAATAACACTCACAGTGCTAATCCCTTAAAATTCAACACCAGAATTTTTACTCCTTAACACCAGGATTTCAACACTGGAGGTTTTGCTGTGTAATATTTAGGGATGGACGATGCTGCTGCTGATCCAAAAAGAGCAACACAAACACATAATGATCATTATTTCTGTGTTACAGACATTTAAATAACAGAAGTACTGGGCTAAAAGTTTATAGTTTGGGTATAAACACTTATTGTCTACAGCAGCGATCAAAACAAAAGTATTTTAACACTTGTATGTTTTGTAACATTTATGCACTTCCGCCAGGAAGTGGCGACAACTGCACGTTTAAAAAAGTATTTATCATTAAATCATTTATTCAGGAGATTCCAATAGTGGAACAAGTCTTTAATAATTTTGTTCCAATATTTTTTTTAAGCAATGAACATTTTGTCAGAACCACTAGTAAATTACGTTATTTTGTTTAGATTAATCAGAATCAGAATTGTGATTTTCAATTTATCCAGAATCATGCAGCTTTAGTTTACATGTTTATTACTGCACATAATTCATTGAAATAGAAGTTTAACGTCAAGTATAAGTTCATATCAAAATGCACATGCATTTTGTTTTTCAGCTGAATAAACTTTTCTCTATATATTTCATAATTTAGGATTTCTTTTAAAAAGTTTAAAAATCTTGTCTCATCTCATTCTCACGAACCCAGTCTTGTGTCTCGTCTTGTGGGACAAGTGTCTCGTCACACCCCTAGTAATACTTATTAAACAACAACAGCCATCATAAAAGTTGCTGGGCAATTCAGTCAAAAGTACAAAGGCAGCACTCTGACATTAAAGTTCCATAAAATATAACGTGATGAGATTTTGCCCTTGAGAACAAAGACTGCCTGATTCACTCCAAAACTAATTATATCTCATGTTTAATCACTATCGAGACATCAGAGCCAGCAGCAAATTCCAGAACCTGGCTGAGGTAAGACTGCTCTCAGTGAGTTCATAAGCACATTAGCCAAAAACTAATTTTTAACTACACGTCATCTTTATTAACAAACTGCATATTTGAAGTCTGTGATAGAAAAACAGTAAAAAACAAAAAGGATTTGGACAACCCGCATGACACTTCGGCATGACAGAAATACCACAAGTGGAGTGATACAAACGCTGAAACATATCACTAGAATATCGCACTCTTTTTCAGCCAATCAGATTCAAGAACCAGAAAGAACTCTTATATATAATTAAACTACTTTTTTATTAGTAACAATAAAAATGTTTATTTGAAGTTCACATTTAAAAACAAGGTTGTCACTTTAGGTGGGTATGAATGTAAATTTCACTTTGTGATAGAACTTGATAGCATAGGTTCTGAAATATTTGTACAAAAAATTAATGCTGTTATCAAGAGGTAAATAAAGTAGCAGGAACAGTAGGGGAACAATTTGCACTGGTCTTAACTGGGACAAGATTTAAACATTACTAATGATTTAGACAATTCGTGACCTTTATTAATGGAATCCTTCAAACAGATCAATATGTTAATCAATGATATGTGTTGTCTGGAATTTGTCTTTGGCACAGGATTCACTGTAAAATAGTTCAGGAACAGATCTTAAATACTGTATGACTTTCTGATAGCACACGGAGTCCTATAAACAGAGATTCATGGGGGTTATGGAGGCCATACAGTGCTCATGGACGTCTCTTCCGGTGTGATGAGGGAGGATGGTGCTTTTCATCTCAAACACAAACAAATGAACTGCACATTATAAACTTGCTGTAATGCAATAATTTCTATTTTCAGTCCGAGTAATGAACTTGTGTTTCAGTAATAAACTTCATATTGTAAAATCCAGCTCATGTAAGAGCCCTTACTTTTTTTTAACAATGCATCATATAAACACAAACTAGACTTGAAAATAAAAAAGAAAGTAAAACAAAAATCTAAACTGTGTAAAATAAAACTTAGATAACAGATAATATAGATAAAATATGTTTTTTTTCTTACCCTGTTAGCAAAGGAGTTTGCAAAATAAAAAACAAAACAGTGAATTGCCAAATAAACGTAATTCAGGATGCATTTTCTGAACACAGATATTACACAGTAAATTTATCATTTCGAGAATCTTTAGTTATTTCTACAGACAGACAGGACAAAAATATTGATTAAATATTATTTCTGCAGTGCAGATTAATTGACATTAAAATAGTAAATGATAAAGAGTGTAACAGCAACTAGATGCAGTTGTCTTAACTGCCTTAACTGGGGCTTGTGTGAACAGTAGGAGTTTTTATAAGACTGGTGCTAAGACGATGGTATGATTATCTGTCTTTGCCATATGTATGGGCCTCTATTATTATTCAACTCTTGGCCCAAGGTGTTCAAACCTGCCCCCTTCAACAAAGAAACTCGTCAAACGAATCTGTTAGATGAGTCTCACACACCTATTACTACACACCTGTGAGATTCAACAGGGAGGGGTTACAGACTACCTCCAAAGTGAATCTTTATTTTGTAGGAGGAGGGACAAATAAGAGAAGATATGGGCATCATATGCAGGTCAGAGTCAAACGCAGACTGGCAGAGCAAGGAGAAAGACACTGATGACAGCTCCTTAGAAATACGGGATTGACTACATAATTACAACATCAAAGACAGCCAATAAATGCAAGTAGACACAAGCAGAAAGTAAAATACTTAGCGTTTTTTCATCAACAAAGGTCTGCGATGGCGTTTCTGCGGGAGTTTGCACTTATTCTAGCATTAGTAGCAGTTTTCAGTACATCATGCAAGGCTGCAGCATTAGAAGTAGATAGTTTTGAAGTAGACAATGACTTTTCTTTAAAGTCATCTGCCGCTGAGGATACTAGTGCCTCAACCAATGACTCTGGACATGGCTCTTCGACAATCACTACATTACCTATTGTCACCTGGAAATGGCATCATGTGGAAACTCCATACCTGGTGGCGCTCTGGATATTGACTTGCTGGCTCTGTAAATTAGGTAAGCTGGCTGAGCTCCATTGCAAAATTGATCTTGTTTATCTACACTGGTAAAATACAGAAAAGGAATATAAGAATCAAATGTAATCATTTTTGACTGCACTTAAAATTTGACTCCGAAGCTGACTAAGCAAAATCCAACTTGAGGAATGCTGTGCTGTAAAAAATTATTTGAATTAAAAAAAAAAAAAAAAGTAAATAAAAAAATTTCTTAAAAAATAATCAGAATGGTAAAAGTCTGTAATAATGCTGTTAACTGGTTAACCGTAAATTCTATTAAAACTGTAATTAATGTAATGGGACATTTCACGTAATTTCACACTAAAATACTGTTGACTTACAGTTTTCAACATTTCATGTAAATTTACACTAAAATACTGTTGACTTACAATGAAAAAGAATGTCATGCAATGAAAAAAAAACCGCAAACTGACTTTCCCAGAATTCTCAGATTAGATGGCTGATCATTGAAATAAATGTTTTTTTCATATTATTTATTGTTATTTTAGTGTTTTTTTTTTTTTGCATGATAACGTGTGTACCTGTATATTTTAGCATTTACATCAGCTTGTGGAAAACTACTTTCTTTTTATAATACCATTATTATTAATAATATTATTAATTATTATTATTTATCACTGTATAAAAAGAGTACAAAATTATGTATGTATATATATAAACAGTAATAGGTATATTCAGTAGGTTTATTAACACTGTATATTTGTTTGAAAGGTTTGCAGAAAATTTAGGGAAATTTACTCCCATCGAACTGGCACTGAATACAACTGAATGTGCACATCTGACAGCTTATTGTCCAAAGGGAATTAAACAGGTTATCCGATATCCTCTATATCGGATGGCAGACAAACTCTCAAGTTCTTTTCTGTATAAAATACACCCCAAACAAAAAAACAAAATCACAGTCATTTTTCGCCAGCCGAAAGTATTTCAAATCAAAATACTAAATTCAGTTCTGACAAATAAAACACTAGCATTTTTCTTTAAATTTAAGAAAATATTTAATGCAAAAACTAACTCTCTTTTTTGCTATCTTTATTAATTCTTTCATTTAAGAGAAAGAAAGAAAGCAAGAAAGAAAAAAACTGATTGGAAATCAGTTTATTATTTAAAATTTTGTGAGACAACAAAGGAGTGCAGACTTGTCTTTCAGCATGAATTCACAATGAAACCTTTCACATCTCAGAGACACAATGGAGCATGTATTCTCACACTCATGGAGAAGACAGAGGCATTTCTCACCTTCAGTTTACAATGTTTGCTGTCCTCCATTCTCATCTATGTTATCAGTCCATTTATTTTTCAATAAAATTCTGCCACAAAGAACAGTGCAGAATAAACAAAGCTGACCAGTTTTTTATCAAAAGTAAACATACAGTACAGTATTTGGATATTCAGAACCTGGACTTTTACAAACCAAACAGTTACTCAGTTGTCTGCCGAGTCAGATTCATAATACAGTATTTATGCCTGCCACCTAACGGCTACAAGGAGGTACTACAGACTTATACAAATGTAATTCCCTGACACTCATATTTGCATTAATGCCTTTTTTTTTTTTTTTACTACAGTGATATTGAACGACCAGAACTGTTCAACTGCTACTAAATTTCACATATTACAAAGAGATATTAAGTAACATATTAAACAAAGCAAATACAGTTAATAATTTATTGTGAGTGTCATGCAATTAATTAAAACAGCCCTTATTCTAGATGACAGCATAAGGTTAAAATCTGAAGGTAAGCACTAACTGTATTTCTTTATTTTTAATGTCAATGTGACCTGCAGTGTTACATTAAGATTCTGAGTGTGCAAAGATCTCATGTTCATAAACTCACAGCCTCTGTTAATTGCCTGTTGGCAAGAAGCAAATGAGGTATATAATTTAGATTTAGTTCCAGGACATGATCCGTAACACGTCACAAAGCTTGAGAGATCTACTCTCTGAGAAATTACAGTGCTGAAACAATACCTTACTGCAGGTTAATAATGTACTACATTAAATAATTAATGGCCCACCTGAATCTTTGACTTTCCTCAAAGGCACAGTGTCAGATCAGCTTTAGTGCATGATAGTAAAAATCAGTTTGAGATGTACATGAACACAATGTTTTTTCATTGATTACTGAAATAGACTACAGTATAACTGAAGTAAAGCACCAACACAACCAATACACTAAAATGATTAAAAAAGCACTAAAACACACACACATAGATAGTAAGATAGATAGATAGACAGCAAAAACATTGAGAAAGAACCACATCAATCATTACTTAAGATTTCTATAAAAAAACGCAAGTTACTATTTTTGTACTCTCTAATGTTAAATAACTTTCCTCACTTGTAAAAACATTACGTCAAGGTCACCCACAGCATAATGGATATGAATGCCACCCTGAAGCTGTAACCTTCCCCGGCTATTTTTGACACTGGGTGTAGTTACAGAAACATACAAGAGAAGGGTCAACAGTGCAGAACAGTTTACCAGTTTAGGCCAGCTCTGTTTGTTAAGAATTACATATTTTATTGCCCAATTGCATAGTCGGTGAGATCTAAACTATTTAACTACCTCAAAAGTAAACACATATAACACATAAAAATCTAATGGTATTGTCTATAATTGTTGGTTGGCTGAACACTTGCAGCTTTTAAATATGACACGTTTGAGTAGGCCTTGATAAAATATGATGGATCAAAGTAAAACCATCCTGTTGCATAAAATAATTTATAGACATCGATGGAAAAGCATCAAGGAAGCATGATGGACGATGTTTGGCAGCAGCATTTTAAATGGTTTATGTAATAAGAAAAGACTTTCTCTATGTTTCTCTTACACAGAAATGAGATTAAAGGCAAATTAAGTGTTTTGCAAATTAAGTGATATGCTGTCCACTCCGTCAAAATGGACAAAAAGATACAAACAATCCAATGAGACTGACAAAACTGGTCAAAAAGATATTAACTAGCCTACCTTAAACATTGAGCAGGATGAGCTGTCCATCCGCCTCTCACTTCCTGTCCTGCGGAAGAAGATGAAACACCAATCTGAGTGGGAAAGCTTAATTTTTAGCTTAAGTAACTGATGTTGAATGAATCACATGAAACACAAAGTTCCTGTGGACTGAATAGTTTCAATTGTTTATTGTCTGTTTCACAAAGTGAGATAATATGTTTAGAGGGTATTTTTCCAGCTACAGACCATTTTGGCACTATTAACTTTTAAACTTTCTCTCACCAGTTAATCTTCTAACAATGACTTGCGTCACATTTTGTATCACATTGTCCTTTCTGATACATTGGAAATGATGGTTTGACACTCTGGGGTGAAAATGATATTTTTAATATGTTTGCATTAAAATGTCAGATTTTTTTGTCAAAAAAAAAAAAAAAACCTAGTATCTGTTTACACAAAGTGCAAATAGCCCGCTTTGTTGGCAGAGGCTATTTACGCTAACTCCGCCCACCATCTTGTAATTGCACTAGTCTACAAAACACGGCTGTCACATAACAGCTCAAGTGGCATATATGGTAAAAAGCGTGCCATTTTTTGGCACGATCTACCGATTTTTTCCTCCCTTTTCAAATCTCATATTAAACCGTAAAAGCATTTATTTTCCATAAAAATGACAAGTTGTATAAATAGAAAATTATGCTAAATTAATATAGTGAAAATAGAATCTATAGCTATTTGCACTTAATGTAAATAACATATCACAAAGAAAATACTATTTTCACTTAGGGCAAATAGCTGCTGCCTAATTTTAACGTGATACATTATTACTATTATTATCATTATTATGAAAAATCAAAGTTGAGCAAGTGCTCAAACATTTAATATATACAACATTTAATATCATTCAAAAGGGATCAGTAAGTCTGTTTTGTTTTTTTACTTTTATTCAGCAAGGACATGTTAAATTGATCAAAAGTGACAACTGTTATAATGTTAAAAAAATATTCAAATGCCAGAAAACTTTCTATTCACCAAAACTCTTTTCATCATCTGTTTTTGTCTCTTTTCCCTCTTTCCAGTGGTTGAACTGAACCACAGTGTCACCGCTGTGTTCCCAGAGAGTGGTCTGCTCATCATCCTGGGCTTTATTTTGGGAGGAATCGTCTGGGGAGCGGACAAGGCGCAGACTTTCAGACTGATCCCCACCAACTTCTTCTACTACTTGCTTCCCCAGATCGTCTTGGATGCAAGTTACTGCATGCCAAACAAACTATTCTTCAGCAACCTGGGTGCCATTCTCGTCCATGCCGTTATTGGAACGTGCTGGAATGCGGGCACAGTGGGCATTGCGCTATGGGCCTGCTATGAAGGGGGTGCAATGGGTAAATCTGAGTTTTGAATAAATTACATTTTAAAACACATTAGTATAGTAAAATGTTACTTTAAATAGTAATAACATTTCACAATATTAGTGTTTATACTGTATTTGTGACCACATAAAATGAAACAAACAGTCTTGGCACGCTTAGTTAAGTTTCAGTCAGTTAATAAAACTAACAATTTCACTAAATCTCAGGGACCTTGAACATCGGCCCTCTGCAGTTCCTGTTGTTTGGTGCTCTGATGTCTGCCGTGGACCCTGTGGCAGTGATTGCCGTGTTTGAGGAAGTGCATGTGAATGAAGTGCTTTACATCCTGGTATTTGGAGAGTCTCTGCTCAATGATGGCGTCACAGTGGTGAGTCTCAGTTTTCCTCAGCAACTCTAAATGTCACAGCTAATTTTTGAGAAATCATGGCATTTTTATATAAACATTTACTCAAACAGACTGTCAGCATCTATCTGATGGCTATTACAATTATCTAATATTATGTATCTCTCTCTCTGTCTTGTTCTGTCTGTCACAGGTGCTTTATAATGTGTTTGATGCATTTGTGTCTCTGGGAGGCCCGAAGATTAACGCAGCAGAGATTATCAAAGGAATAGGTATGGACACAGACCTTCAGTTATAGTTTTTAGATTTAGTTATTGATAATAACCCATTTGACACCTTTTTTTGCTCTCCTAGTTTCATTCTTTGTTGTGGCATTTGGAGGCTCGTTTCTTGGTGTTGTGTTTGTCACGTTGGATGTACTAGAGAAAAGGGGTCAGGGTCCAAAATGCAGGGAAAGAATAATTTAATAAAACAAAACACAAATAAACATAAACCAAAAGGCCAACACGGCACAACAAAACTGGAAACACAGAACAAAACCAAACCGAACCGAAACACACACGAAGACCATAGACAATGCAGACCTGAACAGGAGTGAGAAGTGAGAGTTCTTATACAATAGTCCAGAGTGTGAACAGCTGTGAGTGTAATCAGTGCAAATGACAAGACAGACGTGAACAATCAGGGGAGTGCAGTGCAAGGGGAACAGCGACCTCGAGAGGCTGAGGGAAGACCCACAGCCCCGATCATGACAGTACCCCCTCCCTACGGAACGGCTTCCAGACGTTCCCAAAGTCTGGAGGGAGGAGGTACGGAGGAAGGCAACTCAGGGGGAGGGACGGCGGGCCAGGCCCGTGCAGCGCAGCCACCGCCGTGTCAGGAACAGAGAGAGCGGCCACCGCCGCGCCCGGAACAGAAGGCACGGTGAGGGCCGCGTCCGGAACAGAGAGCGCGGTCACCGCCGCGTCAGGAACAGAGAAAGCGGTCACCGCCGTGTCAGGAACAGAGAGCGCGGTCGCCGCCGCGTCCGGAACAGAAGGCACGGTGAGGGCCGCGTCCGGAACAGAGCGCGGTCACCGCCGCGTCAGGAACAGAGAGCGCGGTCGCCGCCGCGTCCGGAACAGAAGGCACGGTGAGGGCCGCGTCCGGAACAGAGAGCGCGGTCACCGCCGCGTCAGGAACAGAGAAAGCGGTCACCGCCGTGTCCGGAACAGAGAGCGCGGTCGCCGCCGCGTCCGGACAGGAGATAGCGGTCGCCGCCGCGTCCGGAACAGAGAGCGGCGGTCACCGCCGCGTCCGGAACAGAGAGCGCGGTCGCCGCCGCGTCCGGAACAGAAGGCACGGTGAGGGCCGCGTCCGGGAACAGAGAGCGCGGTCACCGCCGCGTCAGGAACAGAGAGAGCGGTCGCCGCCGCGTCCGGACAGGAGATAGCGGTCGCCGCCGCGTCAGGAACAGAGAGCGCGGTCGCCGCCGTGTCCGGACAGGAGATAGCGGTCGCCGCCGCGTCCGGAACAGAGATAGCGGTCACCGCCGCGTCTGGAACAGAGATAGCGGTCGCCGCCGCGTCAGGAACAGAGAGAGCGGTCGCCGCCGCGTCAGGAACAGAGCGCGGTCGCCGCCGCGTCAGGAACAGAGAGAGCGGTCGCCGCCGCGTCCGGACAGGGAGATAGCGGTCGCCGCCGCGTCAGGAACAGAGAGCGCGGTCGCCGCCGCGTCCGGACAGGAGATAGCGGTCGCCGCCGCGTCCGGAACGGAGAGAGCGGTCGCCGCCGCGTCCGGAACGGAGAGAGCGGTCACCGCCGCGTCCGGAACGGAGATAGCGGTCGCCGCCGCGTCAGGAACGGGAGAGCGGTCGCCGCCGCGTCAGGAACAGAGAGAGCGGTCGCCGCCGCGTCAGGGACAGAGAGAGCGGTCGCCGCCGCGTCAGGGACAGAGAGAGCGGTCGCCGCCGCGTCAGGAACAGAGAGCGCGGTCGCCGCCGCGTCAGGAACAGAGAGAGCGGTCGCCGCCGCGTCAGGAACAGAGAGAGCGGTCGCCGCCGCGTCAGGAACAGAGAGCGCGGTCACCGCTGCGTCAGGAACGGAGATAGCGGTCGCCGCCGCGTCAGGAACGGAGATAGCGGATGCCGCCGCCTGCCCGCGGAAGAGCGTCTCCGCCCCCGCCAGAAAGCAGGGCCGCATCTGCGCAGCCTCGGCCCTACAGGTGTCCATCCCCGCCAGACAGGCGTAGATAAACTCAAAACGAGCGGCCGACGCCGCCTCAAAAGACATCCCCGCCGTATCTGGAACAGAGCGGGTGGTCGCCGCCCCCAAGCGGGCGCTCGCCGCCGCTAAACGGGGGGACGCCGCCTCCCCGAAAAAATTCCTCCCCGCTGGACCCATCTTTGAGGTCTGCATTCTGTCACGTTGGATGTACTAGAGAAAAGGGGTCAGGGTCCAAAATGCAGGGAAAGAATAATTTAATAAAACAAAACACAAATAAACATAAACCAAAAGGCCAACACGGCACAACAAAACTGGAAACACAGAACAAAACCAAACCGAACCGAAACACACACGAAGACCATAGACAATGCAGACCTGAACAGGAGTGAGAAGTGAGAGTTCTTATACAATAGTCCAGAGTGTGAACAGCTGTGAGTGTAATCAGTGCAAATGACAAGACAGACGTGAACAATCAGGGGAGTGCAGTGCAAGGGGAACAGCGACCTCGAGAGGCTGAGGGAAGACCCACAGCCCCGATCATGACAGTGTTTGCCGTTCTGATATCCATGCTGACCAGGATCACCAAGAACGTCCAGGTCATCGAAGCCGGCTTTATCATTGTGCTTGGCTACTTGTCTTACCTGACGGCTGAGATGCTCTCACTCTCTGCTATACTTTCGTAAGTTCTTCTTAAGGAAGTCAATGCTTTCCTGATAAATGCAGAAAAATAAAAACAAAATTAGTAAATGAATATAAACCATTCATGATTTAGTTAACAATAAACACTGGCTGTTTTGCGCATGACAGGATCACGTTCTGCGGTGTCTGCTGTCAGAAGTACATCAACGCAAACATGGATGAAAAATCTGTTACAACGTTACGTTACACCCTAAAGGTGATGGCCAACGGCTCGGAGACCATGATCTTCGTCTTCCTGGGAGTTTCAGCCATTGATAAAAACATCTGGGTTTGGAACACTGGCTTTATCCTCCTCACACTTCTCTTTGTTGTTGTATTCAGGTTCATAGGTGAGTTAAAGTCATGAATTCCTTGTAAACGCGTCCTACATTATGAGTATGTTCATAAAAACTTATGTCAGTTGTGGATCTCTTGATATGCAGGTGTTTTTTTCCTCAACTGGGTCTTGAATCAGTCTCGTCTGATTCCTATTGACTATGTGGACCAGTTTGTAATGGGCTACGGTGGCCTGCGAGGAGCAGTGGCATATGGACTCGCAGCCATTTTAGATGAGAAAAAGATCCCGGAGAAGAATCTGATGCTTGGTACCACGCTCATTGTGGTGTATTTCACTGTCATTCTTCAGGTGTGACCCTTCAGCCGCTCATTGTGACCATAACAAGTGCATACAAAAAATGGTTTTGTTGTAAAAGCATGGTAGTTGCTTGAATTCATAAGACCTGTGATAATAAAATGATAAAAGTGGGTATTTTGTGATGTCCCCAGTTATCCTAATCTGACAACGGACATGGTTTAGCTAACTTAAAGTCACTGTTTTTATTCTTTTTGTAGGGGATCACCATGAAACCACTGGTTCAATGGCTGAAGGTTAAAAAAGCGACTCAGTCGGATCTGACACTCAATGGAAAAATGAACAACAGGGTAAGTTAACCAACACACATGACACGAGTTTATCCCTTTACTTACTTTTTTGGAACATTTTAGTTCCCTATTTGCATAATAACTTTGCTTTTAAATTTGTAAATATGTGCATACGTATTAAGGCAGTGCGGTTACTATTTTCAGAATCGAATCCCGAGTGAGCCGTTGAACCGCTCCGAACAATTAAAATTCAAACTCATAACATTTCATCGATGTCCATGATTCTGACCGGTTCAACTGTTTCTTTTAAAGGAACTGAGTCAAATAAGTAATTCATCCCTGACTCGGACATTGCTTGTTCTGAATCTGACTCTAAAAAGCTAACAGAGTCAAATGTAAACATACCTGTAAATAAGCTGAAATGTTAAAAAAAAAAAAAAAAAATTACTAAAAAAACGCATCTGAAAATCTACATAATTTAAAAACACATAATAATGAGAAATTATATAAATAATAATCTCACTGGCTATTGCTAGCGTCACTACTATACAGCCAACACACTATACTAATACTAATTACTAATACTATACGTAGTACTATACAGTCTTATTATGGACAGAGTTTCCACACTACACATTTAATCCATGCACAGTTTCAATGGACAACATTAAGTAATGGTAACTTTCAAAATTAAAAAAAAATGAAGTAGCCTACAATAATCATTGTGCATGTTTCCATAGGCTTTTGAACACATACTGACAGCAATGGAGGACATCTGTGGCCGAATGGGAGATAACTGGTGGACCAGACAGTGAGCATTTCACTTTAGTAAAAACTACATGTATAAAATTCGTGTTTAAGAGCTTTTACTTATTTTTCTCTCTCTCTCTGTCTCTCTCTTTCTTAGTTGGAACTACTTTGAAGACAAGTATGTGTGCTGGCTATTAATGAAGAGCGATGCCAGAAAGAACAAAGACCCAATCTTTGGTGCCTTTCACAAACTCAATCTGGAGGATGCCAAAACATATGTTACTGAGGTGAGAGCAAAACTACTGATTTAACATAGTATGACCAGTTTCTGTTTCTAGTTTTACTGTAGTGTGTTAACTGCTGAAACATGTTGTTTCCAATTTTTAGTACTTTTTTACAAAACCTATGAAGTACTGTATGAGTAAATGCTATGAAGAATTAATGTGCAAAATGATTTTTTTTTTCCACATTTAGGGCGAACGCAAAGGTTCTCTGGCTTTCATTCGTAATTATGACAATGCCTCTGTAGACTTCAAGAAGAAGCTTGCTTTAGAGTACGCAGACATCATGCCTGATATCATGGCTGACATGTCAGAATACGATTTTGGCATTGACAATGTTCCAGTGACCTCTGTCATGTAAGTAGTTTGTCAAGTGTGTTCAGCTTTTGAAACTGCGAAACTGCAAGTGTAAATATTTTATGAGGTTTTATGAGAAATATCTAGCTAAACGTTTTGTGCTAAAGGCATGTTTTTTTTGGTCCTCTTTCAATCTAGGAAGAACCCGATTCCCTCTGTATCCCTGGATATACATGAGCAAGACAGGAAGGGCATGCCTGATCACCTCACCGCCCATCATTTACTAGATCAGCACCTGTACAAGAGCAGAAGTAATGTAAGAACTGTCCTGACCTCTCGAACCATTTTTTACATGGAATATTGTGTCCTTATCAATATTTGGATGTCTTATCACAACACATCTGCCCAGTGAAAAAGCTAAGCTGAATCGCATTCCATCCAAATCAATCCATTTCTCTTTTTTTTTTTGTCCAGAACCGTCCCACTTACAGCCGCAGTCACTATAACACCACAGAGAATCCAGACGAAATGCAGGAGATCTTCCAGAGAACCATGAGAAACCGCCTTGAGTCCTTTAAATCGGCTAAGATGGGTGTCAACCCTGCCAAAAAACTCTCCAAACATCCCAAGAAGGATTCACCACATAAGGTATTAGACGTCTACCTTTAGTTAAATATCTTGTAAAAATAGAAATAGAAAGAGTTCACTGTACATCTGCAGTCACACACTAACTACTGTAACTAACTAAATAAATGCATTAATTAAAATTAGGACTGCATTGGGGCAGAAAAAAAAAACTTAAAATCTGATCAACTGAAAAAAAACAAAAAAAACAAATGTCAAATTGTTTCTAATTTTATCCCATACTTGTATTTCTAATGTGTATTTGTAGCCTAATGGAAAGCCAGGGGACCCACACAGAACCCATCCATATGGAGATGAAGGTAGATTTTTATATTTGCCACATATACATACATAAATATATACACACACACATAGACTGGAAGAATAATTATTTTAGCATTAATATATGAATGTTATTTTGCTTTGCCCAATCAGATTTTGAGTTTTCTGCAGACAGCGCCTCTAGCAGTGAGATTGCTGGTCATTTCCCCAGAAGCACAAACACACCTGGATGTAAGAATAATTTTTGTTGCTACATAGTGAATTCATGTGACATATTAACATCATATTGTACATTGGACCTTTTTCTCATTTCCGGGGTTATTTAAAGTGGAAGTCATCTCGATAGTGGTGAACAGAAACAAATGTAATTTGGCATTCCTATTTGTTCCAATAGCAATATAAAAATAATAGCGTATCTATGACCTTTCAAAAGAGTATAGAGAGATTATGTTCATTGGAAGAGTATTAGAAACAGTTGCGCGGAAGCGTTAACCAGTTTCATGTAATGTAATGGCAAGATAATATAAGACGTTATAAATATGCATTAAATTAAAAAAAGAGAACATTTTAAAAAATGTTGCTAGATTTACAATGTAAACATCAGTGGAAACGTCATCACAGTCTGTGAAAAATGTCCATAAAATTAGCATTCAAGGGATAGTTTACCCAAAAATTCTGTCATTAATTACACACCCTCATGTCGTTGCAAACCTGTAAGACCGTTGTTCATCTTCGGAACACAAATAAAGATATTTGTTCGAAAATTCTAGAACTTTCTGGCCCTGCATAGACATCAGTTCATGTGACATCAGTGGTTCAATCATAACATTATGAAGCGATGAAAATGCTTTTTTGTGCGCAAAGAGGCCTGGAAACGTTTCAGTTGCATCGCTGTCTATGCAGGGTCAGAAATCTTTCGAATTTCATCAAAAATATCTTAATTTGTGCTTCGAAGACGAACAAAGATCTTACAGGTTTGGAACGACATGAGAGTGAGTAATTAATGACAGAATTTTCATTTTTGAGTGAACTAACATTAAGTATGCAAGTGAGTAGAAAAAAAATATTATTTTATGTTTCCATGGTGCCTCATTTCAACATCAAATTTACTCTAATTACACAGCTGGTGTAGATAACCCAGCATTCGTACCCGAGATGGACACCTCTCCACCCATGCGAAACCCACCCTGGCAAACAGAGACAGGGAACAACACGGCTGTGGCACCTTCTCAGAGAGCTCAGGATCGACTGCCCTGGACGCCCACCAACCAGAGTCATCTAGCACCCCTGAGAATGAGCACCCACTCCACAGACACTGTCGTGATGGCTGATGAGGAGGCGCCTGAGGAAAAGCCCGGAACACGTCATACGAGATTGTAATCTGATGTATTTCCATCCGCCGACATTAACCTGCCAAACTTGCGATTAGGTTAATCCTTTAAAACTGAGACTGTGTTTCATCTTAGGCAGTTATTATGTCATGAGCCCAGAGATTAAAGAACCATAGTGTTGAATTGTAGAATTCATCACGTCTTTAAAAACTAATATGCACACGCAGAAGTAACTTGAAGTCATTTTCTTCTCTGAAATGTTTTACCTACTTATGTCTAAAAAAAACAAAGGGAATAGAAAAAAATACAGATTTAGAAGAGACATTTTCATTGAAGTACTTACGTTTGTGGTTATAGCGTGCTCTTGAGGGTTTCTTTATACAAATCCACATTGTTGTGGAAGCTGTTATGGCACTTTATCATGTTGACAGCATGCTAGAAAATAGAACATGTGGAGCTCAAAAGACAAAATCAGTCTTTACAAACTGAGTGCCAGATCAGAACTAAGCATTGTCTATTGGTTCTATATTCAGTTACATCGTCATATTTTTCGACATTGGGCAAGATGTCTATGTGTATTTTTAAACTCAGCATGTTGTATATGATTATTTATTATTGTATGGTCATTCTGTGGGTGCTTCTTTGTATTATCACAATATCTGTATCTGCATTTCTGTAATCTTTCAATGATTTATTTTTGAGTTTTACTCAAAGCTATTAATGTTTTATTAGTTGAATGAAAACCATTAAAATGTAAGTCTTTAAAAATAATAGTTTAACGGTAACTTATTCAGGTATAAATGTTCTGCTTTATGAGAACTGGTGAAAGTGTGTCTGATAACACTTATTTGAACCATAACTCAAAATTTGAGTAATACAATTACATAATTAGAAATAAGCAAATAAAAATTTGTGAAGAGCACAAGAAAAAAATCATTATCAGTCCTTTGAATTTTAAGCTGATTTGAATTATATACATATTATATTCATCTTATATTCTGATATGACTGATATGAAATATATGAAAATATTCATTGCATTAAAAATTTCAAAAAAAAAAAAAATGTAAATGTAGCCTCCAAGCGAAGCATTATTGAAACAATAAAGTGCTATTCATTATTATGCGGACATTGCGGTTAGCATGTTCTGTAAATCATTACACAGACAAAATTGTAAAAATCACAGAGCAGGATTTGAACAAACACAAAACAGCCTTAAACCCCCTAAAACAGAACAATTTCCCATTAACCCCCAGACTTATTAACACACAACACAGCATGACATAAAGCATGCATAACCTACGCAACAAAACTACTCAGTTTAGAGCAATTATAAAAGTGGTTTACTTTGTAGATGGAAAAATTTGTGAAAAAGTAATAATACTACTTTGGGGGGGGTTGAAATGCTAAACAGTTTACTCTCAAGTGGAAGTTGTGTAGTTTTGCCTTTAGCCTTTCCACTTATTTCTCAGGTCAGTAGGCAGTACAGCTGCTCATCTCAGGACCTATGATTATAGCCGGCACACGCACATAGGTACAGGCCGTACAGATCACTTCCTTTTTTTACGTCACACTCAGACAGGGCCAAGTAACAGTTTAACTCAAATGTGTGGAAACTTTTTTAACTCATTTATACTAAAGCCATCGGAACTCAGCAATATGATTTCACAAAGCAGGAAGGTTAAACATCTTTGTAAAAATTGATTTAAATATTGAAAAACAACATACTTGCCCTCATGTTGATCCAAACCCATCTGACTGCCTTTCTTCTGGAGATGTTTAGCAAAATGTCCAAGCTGCTCCTTTCCATACATAATAAGGGGATGGTGACCAGGAATTGAGAAAGTAAGTCAGGTTTAGAATGACATGAGGGTGAACAAACAATGAGAGATTTTGGAGTGAACACTCTCTTATATTTGTCTGAATGAAGACAGCTTCCCCCTACTAACGCTGTTCTACATGTATTTTAGTAAAAAGTCTCACAATGCAATACACAATAAACCTCTGGTGTCTGCACAATGTATCTGTACCACAATTTGTCCGAAATGTCTTCAAAGTAACAATGCAGCAGTACAGCCTGTTAAAGTTGGCTGAACACTAACCAGTGTGAAGTGCAAGGGAAACTTTTCAACGGAATCAGAGTAATCATCACAAATGTGACAAAGTAACAACAGTCCAGTGACGTAGAGCTCAGCCCCCTTTCTGTGTAACAAATTAAAGGCTGACTTGAAGTTTCAGCACTGCTCTTATTACACTCTTACACTACCCTGATTGAACCACTGCTCTCACCTGGACCACAAACACAGAGAGTCAGCTGAAGGAAAGACAGCCAAGTCAGTTAGAGAGGAATGAACTTAAAGGAGAACTAACTAAAAGGGGAAACTGCAATACTTTGTCTCACCAAGGACTTCAGGACAAGCAAGCAGAACAAGCACACTGGGAAGCTCTAATCAACTATTGTGAGATTCTGTGAAGGACGGCTATAGTACACACAGTCTGGAGATGAGAATGATACTGTAAGTGCATCCTTACCACTCATCTGTTGCAATGGCAAGCTCTGTTCATCTCTGCCTGTTAAGGGCAGTTTTCCTGGTGTGTTTTTTTAACCCTTTAATCAAAGGACTAAATGGAGATGAAGGCGTGATTCAGAATCCTCATCATCACTTGCACGAGAATATTACTGGACTCCCAATTGTCACGTTTAAATGGCATCATGTTGAGACCCCATATCTGGTGGTACTTTGGGTATTTGTAGCTGGATTGGCAAAGCTATCAGGTATGTATCTTAAACTTTGAAGTAAAAAATGATTGACAATTAACAAATAAGAAATTAAGTTTGTTGTCTAACATATCAAGCATGTGTACAATATAATACATTTCTCATGAATGAATTTAAAAGCTTGATCTAAAGCTGATGTCACTTTTTAATAAGGCTGAATATCAGCTCAGTTCAGTTCTAAGAAGGAAGATGATCTCTTGATGATTACCGGGTACCAGGAAGTTTAGAAACAATAGTGTGTAACTTGACAACTGCAAATTGAGGACAATAGCAGTCCTGCGAAGTTCATAGAATAGGATAAAATAATGTTTTAACCATTTCTATTCATGTAAAGGGTTAATAATGCAGCACAAGGCCTGCGAATAACATGGTTAGTATTAGTAAGTGACAACATACAGAGTATCTAAAATAAAAAATAAAAATAAAAAATACAGACTTTTACATGCACACAAAAAACTTTTTTGTTTCCTGTACACATGCACATTAGCATGAATACAGCATGAATTTTTTGCATGCTTATGCATTAGAATTTCTAATTTCCTTTGTTCATCACTATGAATAAAACAAGAGCATGGATGCACATGAAATAACAGAGATCTGCTTCCTCAAAATTTGGCTTTTCTTATTGTATTTCCTCTAATATCAAGGCATAATGTCCAATAAAATTGGCTAAATTCAAGGGTCTATAAAAAATACTGGTACTGAAAAATAGTGTTTAAAATGTGGCTTTCATTAGTGCAGTATGCAATATTTCAAGGCCTTAGGTCTCTTTAACGCATACTTTGTGGAGGCCAAGAAACCACACCGCGAAATGGGTTGATGGCAGCTAGGTATAGGTATAGGTAACTCGATATGCTCAGTAGTGAGCATTGTCCTATATGCTAGGTTTAATGGTTTCTCGTGAACACATTAAAGGAGAAATGCACTTCCAGAACAAATATTTACAGATAATTTACTCACCCCCTTGTCATCCAAGATGTTCATGTCTTTCTTTCTTCAGTCAATAAGAAAAAATGGTTCTTGAGGAAAACATTTCAGGAATTTTCTCCATATAGTGGACTTCAGTGGTGCCCCCAAGTTTGAACTTCCAAAATGCAGTTTAAATGCAGCTTCAAAGGGCTATAAATGATCCCAGCCGAGGAAGAAGGGTCTTACCTAGCAAAACGATCAGTCATTTTAGAAACAAACTGACAATTTAAATACTTTTGAACTTAAAATGCTTGTCTTGTCTCGTCTCTGCGACGTGCATACATAGTCTGTGTAATCATGCAAAGCATTTGAGGTTAAAAAAATATATATATATATATATATATATATATATAAAAGTATATAAATTGGCAATTTCTTTTAAAAATGACCGATCGTTTGCTAGATAGGACCCTTGTTCCTAGGCTGGGATCATTTACAGCCATTTGAAGACTCATTTAAACTGCATTGTGGAAGTTCAAACTTGGGGGCACCATTGAAGTCCATTATATGGAGATAATTCCTGAATTACATCTTGAATGACAAGGGGGTGAGTAAATTATCTGTAAATTTTTGTTCTGGAAGTGAACTTCTCCATTAAAGTCTGTAATTTTTTTATTTTTGCAAGGGTCCTTGAGGGTATGTAATACGGTGCTAAGAATATTGTGAGAACAAACCCAAAATGCTTATAACCTGCATTTTGCATAATCAAAAGTGCATATTGCTACAAAAGTTACCATCCATTCTTTCCCTATCCAGTGATTAAACTAAGCCATCGTGTCACCAGTGTGCTCCCAGAGAGTGGACTGCTCATCATCCTGGGCTTTATTTTGGGAGGAATCGTCTGGGGAGCAGATAAAGCGCAGACTTTCAAACTGCTTCCACCCACTTTCTTTTTCTACTTGTTGCCCCAGATCATCTTGGATGCAAGTTACTTTATGCCCAACAAGCTATTTTTCAGCAACCTGGGTGCCATTCTCATTTATGCCATCTTCGGAACATGCTGGAATGCAGCTACCGTGGGCCTCTCTCTTTGGGGCTGTTATGAGGCCGGAGCGATGGGTAAATTTATTTATAATATAACCCTTACGTTTTAAGAATGCAGAAGATACTGAATTAATTTGACAATTTTTGTAATCATCAGGTAACTTGGACATCAGTCTTCTGCAGTTTCTATTGTTTGGCAGTTTAATCGCTGCGGTGGATCCGGTGGCTGTGATTGCAGTGTTCGAAGAAGTACATGTGAATGAGGTGCTCTTTATCCTAGTGTTTGGAGAGTCATTGCTCAATGATGGCGTCACAGTGGTGAGTTTCAATTTACTCAAATTCTATAAATGCCACTGTGCCACTGATCTATCCGCTTATAATGATCTTTTGTTCCTCTTTTGTAGGTGCTTTATAATGTGTTTGATGCTTTTGTTACTCTTGGAGGCCCAATGATTGACGCCGCAGAGATTTTAAAGGGCATATGTATGAATATTCACCTTACCCCTCATACATAATAATGAGCATCACAAAACACATATATTTAACTTTAAACTTAACAGATTCATTTATTTCACTTCCAACTTCTTACAGTTACATTTGTTGTGGTGGCATTTGGAGGTTCGTTTCTTGGTGTTGTGTTTGCCTTCCTGTTGTCCCTGCTGACCAGGTTCACCAAACACATTCAGATCATCGAAGCCGGCTTTGTCTTTGTGGTGGGCTACCTGGCATACCTGACAGCAGAGATGCTCTCCCTCTCTGCAATACTTTCGTAAGAGTCTCTTGATCAATGCAACATGTATAGAGAATGTACAACATTGAATGTATAGCGTACAACAGTACTGCAGGAATTTAGGCTCAATGCACAAGCAATTCATTCAACTCATGGAGAAGAATGGCTTTCTGTGTCACAGAATCACCTTCTGCGGTGTCTGCTGTCAGAAATACGTGAACGCCAACATGGATGAGAAATCGGTTACAACGGTTCGTCATGCCATGAAGGTGCTTGCGAATGGCTCAGAAACCATGATCTTCGTATTCTTGGGTGTTACAGCCATTGATACAGAGATCTGGGTCTGGAATACAGGTTTCATCCTCCTCACCCTCATTTTCATCTTTATATACAGGGTCATAGGTGAGTGCAGTTGTGCTATAATATAAAAACTTTTTTTTTTTTCCTTTAATTTAAACTGATAACCTACTCTAGTAAACACCATTTCTGCCCACAAGAAGTCAAAAGTCTGAATATAGAGGGTTTGCACTTATGTCACGATTTGTTCAGTTTCCCGGATGCTCGGCCATATACTTGGATGTAAACAACAGCATGGATTGCATGGTTAATGTACTACTTAATATGTTGTTCTGCTAATTTATGCTGTTTAAACCACAGAAAAAAAATGTGTGGAAGCTGCTAAATCATATAGAGAAGGACTTAGTAAGCAGGAAAGGGTGCAATATTTTGAAAAACTAAAGTTAATAAGTGGTAAAGACAAATACAAGCAGTATTAATTAAGATATTAGCCTAATATTTCACCTACCTGACCGGAAATCATAATAACAAATGAATGTTGTCAAGATTCTTGCCCTGGAAATCCTGGTTCAGTTTTGCCAACCACAAACGCCTTTTGTTCCTCTGACAGTTTTTTTGCACTTTTCTCCTTGATTTGTTATAACTTTTGGCAGTCTATAGTACTCCAAATGATTTTTCCTGGTCCGACCGATTAGTACAGCCCAAAATTGCAGATATATACAGATAAATCAGACCTGAACTAAATCATCATGGCTGTAAACAGGCACTTCCACATTTGTAATGCAAACAAAGTCCTACAGTGGTAACAAGCATTCACACAAGCAATATAACAGCAAATTCTCACGGTACATTTCACTATAAACACTTACCCATATCCGTTTTACGCTTTTTTTAAAAAAAGAATGTTAAAGCTTTCCAGTTCAAAATCAGTTTGTTATGACCCAGCTGCAAAGTATAATAGGCAATAGGGCGGTGCTACACTATTCATCCGAAATCAACTAAATCTTACCATAAAATATTCATATTCAAACTCGATCCAAATATTCATAATCATTTGAGTTTAAAGAGAAGCCAAAATCAAAAGTTTACGATATCTATGCTTGTTTTAACATCTGTTGGTCGTGCTTGACATGATTTGTCAAGATCAACTAATCCTCCCATCACAAAATACAGACAGAAAGAACAGTACGTGTTTTTTTATAGAAAGATCATGTTGTTCGCAAATAATATTTTAAATAATTATGCTTGAGATGGAACAAAGAATGATAAAACATCTTCCAGACATTCCTACTATAAAAAAAACACCTTTCCAAAAATAGAAAAGGCATAGACTGTCTCTTTTTGATATGTCCGGGAATGTTTGGTTTATATTTGCAGGTGTTTTCTTGCTTACCTGGATGTTAAACAAGTTCAGATTGGTTCCTATCGAGGTCATTGACCAGGTTGTAATGAGCTACGGTGGCCTGCGGGGGGCAGTGGCGTATGGACTAGCAGCCATGCTAGACGAAGATAGTATCCCAGAGAAGAATCTGATGATTAGTACCACACTCATTGTGGTGTATTTCACTGTCATTCTTCAGGTTAAAACCCTATCCGTCACTCTTATCATAATCATAAGACTCTAATAAATGATTGGATTATTTTGTACGTCCTACCTAACCTGTAGTGATATTGTCTATGTGGTTTCTTTTTAGGGAGTCACAATGAAGCCATTGGTTCAGTGGCTCAAGGTCAAAAGAGCAGCTCATTCGGACTTGAAACTTATTGAGAAACTAAACAATAGGGTAACTATTTGACAGTACTGCATACTATGTATTCAGTGCTGCCTAAAAGTTTGTGAATCATTTAGAAAAATTTCTGGATAAATATGACCAAAAAGTCTGAAAGTTGACAAAGAGAAGCCAATCAAACAAATGAGATGAAAATATATAGTTTGTCATTTATTTACTGAGAAAAAATGGTCCAGTGTTAAACATTTTTTAAGGTGCAAAAGTATGTGAATCTCTAGGATTAGCAGTTAATTTTAAGGTGAAATTAGAGTCCATTTGTTCAGATGTGTTATCAATCAATAGGATGACTATCAGGAAAAACAGGAATCTATCAAAAAGAAGTCTAATCACGTTTGTGGAAGTGAATCATGGTATGAACAAAGTAGATCTCTGAAAACCTTAGAAATAGAGTTGGCTAGAAAAAATTACAAACCATCTCTAAATAGTTTGGACTCCACAGTCAGATAGATTGTTTAGAAAATGGAGGAAATTCAAGACCACTGTTACCCTCCCTAGGAGTGGTTGACCAACAAAGATCACGCCAAAGCAAGACTTGTAATAGTCTGCAAGTTTGCAAAGGACCTCAGGGTAACTTTTAAGCACCTAAAGGCCTTTCTCACATTGGTTAATATTAATGTTCATGAGTCCATCAACAGGAGAGCACTGAACAACCATGGTATGAATGGCAGAGTTACAAGGAGAAAGCCACAAAAAACAAAAAACAAACAACAACAACAACAAAAAAAAACACTGCTGTCGGTCTGCAGTTTGCTAAAGATCATGCAGATCTTTATGTGGAGCAAAATAAACCTTTTTGGGTTTAAATGAGAAATGTTATGTTGAGAAAAAGAAAAACACTTCATTCCAGCATAAGAACCTTATTCCAGCTTTGAAACATATGGTGCTGGTATCATGGTTTGGGCCTGCTTTGCTGCATCTTGGCCAGAATGGCTCGTAATCATTGATAGAACAATGAATTCTGAATTATACCAGCAAATTCTAATGGAAAATGTCAGGACATCAGTCTGAGAACTGAATCTTAGAAGAAAGTGGGTCATGCAAGCCACAAGTCATTCTACCAAAAAATGGTTAAAGAAGAATAAGGTTAATGATTTGGAATACCTGAGTCAAAGACCTTAATCCAATTGAAATGTTGTGGAAGAACCTGAACCAAGCAGTTCATAGAAGGAAACCCACCAATATCACAGGGTTCAAGTGTTTCTGTACTGAAGAATGGGCTAAAATTCCTACAAGCTGTTGTGCAGGACTGATCAGTGGTCAGTGTTTTAAATCTGGGCAGGGCTTGCTTCTTTGTTTTTAATATAAAACAATTCTAATGTAAAAGCCCCTTTACACCTCAGGGTGAAAGAAAAGTACATTTATGCAGGAGATCACTATTCAGCTATAAAAAAAAATGAAGCACAAATGTTAGTTTATCTAAAGTAATTTTTGCTTATTAGTATGGCTGAATTGCATCATCGAAGGTCAGTTAGACACTGGTTAATAAAATGGGATTAAATACATAAGGATATTTGTTTTATTTAACATATTAAATGATTGCAGGGTTGCATCATATTCTGAGTTTGCGTTTCACAGTTTTTATTCATTTTGAGGAATACTGAATCTGTTTTTTGTGAGTGAGATGAATTAATGCATGTTCACATTTAGTCTAGAATACAGTAACATCATGTTTACTCCCAATTTCCTGACAGGAGACTTGTCAATCAATAAATGGGGCAAAAGTAACTGCCGTTACTTATTTGAAAAAGTAACTCAGATATTTTCTTAGAAATCCAAAATGCGTTACTTTACTAGTTACGTGAACTTGTGTTACTTGTAATGCATTACCCCCCAACACTGTCAGTGGTTACAGAATACGTTACCTGTGGTTATTGCTTCAAAAAGGGGTCACACCAGTTACCGAAAGCAAAGATTCACATACTTTTGCAACTCGCAAATATTTAACACTGGATCATGTTTCTCAGTAAATAAATGACAAAGTATATTTTTTGTCTCATTTGTTTGACTGGGTTCTCTTTGCCAACTTTCAGAACTTGTGTAAAAATCTGGTGATGTTTTGTGTTATATTTATGCAAAAATGTAGAAAATTATAAAGGGTTCATAAACGTTCAAGCAGCACTGTATATGTGTGTGTGTGAGTGTGTGTATGTTTACATATAATTTATATATTAAAAATATGTACATACATTTTTAAAATATATAAATACAGGTTTTATTTATCTCATCCAATTATGTTTCTTAATGGTTATAGAAAAGGTTTTATTATTTTATATATATGGTATTTTTATAGGCATTTGACCACATTTTAGCAGCAGTTGAGGACATTTGTGGACGTATAGGAGATAACTGGTGGACCAGAGGGTACATTTCCTTCAGTTCTGTGGATATATTTAAATATTAATAAAAATAATATAAATACGTAGTTAACACAAATCTCATCTTTGATCTCTCTTTCAGTTGGAACAGGTTTGAGGAAAATTATATCAGCTGGTTATTGATGAAACCTAAGGCCAGAAAGAACAGAGACTACCTCTTTAGTATCTTCCACAAACTCAATCTGGAGGACGCTGTCAAATACGTCAGTGAGGTAAGAGCATCAATTGGTTTTATGTATTACATAATATTGTCATTTGTTTGGTTATCTCAAACTGCATGTGTTTTTTGTCACAACAAAATCTGCAATAGTTTCACACACAATCACAGTAGTGTTTGCTTGTGTACTGTCAGCAAATATCATCAGAAATGTATGTAACCTCTTTCTTTCTTCTTGCAGGGTGAACGCCAAGGTTCTCTGGCCTTTATTCGTAGTGATGAAGCAGCCAATGTAGACTTCAAAAAACAATTTGGTTCAGAATTTTCAAATTATGAGCTTGGAATCGAAAATTTCTCAGTTACCTCCATTGTGTAAGTGAACTTACTATGTTTAATACACAGTTAAACATAAATGATCATGAAACAGTTATGAGTAATGAATGAAGAGGGATAATCACTGTCTGGACAAAACTCTGCATGTCTAGATGGTGAGACATGGCAATAATAAAAAAAAAGGTTTTGTCTCTTGTCAAATAGAAAAGACACTATTCCCTCTGTATCCCTGAACATCCATGGGCAAGACAGGAAGAATGCGGTGGATGACACAAACGCCCATCATCTTTTACAGCAGCACCTGTACAGGAGCAGAAAGCATGTATGAATTGCTCTTCTCGCACAGAAATGCATATAGTTTGCATCTCATTTGGCTCATCATTTTCTCTCTTTCTGAGCAGCACCGTCACAAGTACAGTCGCAATCACTTCAGCATCAACCAGAGTGAGGATGAGGTGCAGGAGATCTTCCAGAGGACCATGAGGAGCCGCCTCGAGTCCTTCAAATCAGCTAAAATGGGTGTCAACCAGGCCAAGAAGATCACAAAGCACCACAAGAAGGAGCTAACTCACAAGGTATTAGACCTATATGATGTCTCCTTGACCCGGATCACTCAATTGGAGTACTGCATCTCTGAATTTATACATATTTTCAGATGGCTAATGGACACCCAGACGGCAAAGGCCATCTGTATGGAGATGAAGGTAACAATACTTTTTATTAGCATTACTTATTAGTATTTATGACACTGGGCGGCTAGATAAAAATATGTAATCAATTTGAAATAAATATTAACAAACAAATAAATAATTTAATAGCAGTGTAATAAATAAATACACCTGTATATAAAAATATATAAATGATAGATATATAGATAGACAGACAGACAATAAAAAATATTATATAATTTTTTAAAAATATATATATATATATATATATACATTTGTATATATATATATAAAAACCATAACATAAAATATAAATATTATATACGTAAATCTGAATAAATAAATGCATATTTTAAAATATTAATATATGCATTACATTTTTTAAAACAAAATTTAAAAATTACATTAAACTGTTTAAATAAGGAAATATATATATATATATATATATATATATATATTATATTTTTAAGTGTATGCACTATAATGAAATAAAAAATTAAATTAAGACAAAAGTATTTAAATAAATACATAAATAAATATTATAATTTATTTAATAATAGTGTAAAAATAAATACACCTGAATATAAGAATATATAAATGATCGATAGATAGATGATAGATGATAGATAGATAGATAGATAGATAGATAGATAGATAGATAGATAGATAGATAGATAGATAGATCTGTATCTGTATCTATATCTATCTATCTATCTATATATAAATATAACATAAAATGTACAAATTATTATATACATAAATCTGAATAAATGAATGCATATTTTTAAATATTAATATATGCATTACATTTTTAAAACAAAATGTAAAAATGACATGAAAGTGTTTAAATTAAAACAGGAAAATTTAATATATATTATATTATATTTTTTAATAATATGCACTGAAATATAATGAAATAAACTACAATGTAATTAATAAAAAACTACATTGATATAAAAGTATTTAAATACATAAATAAATAATAAATAAATACTCTAATTACTTTAATAATAGTGTAAAAATAAGTACACCTGTAGATACATAGATTTTATCTAGTACACCTGTAGATACATAGATTTTATCATAGACAGATAAATGCATATTTTTTATTTCATAAATTTTAAAAATGACATACACAAATATATATATATATATATATATATACAGTAGTCAACATTTGAAGTAGATCAAAACCTTTCATTAAAATTGTCCTAAAACCAAAATGAATACCCGTTCTTGTCTTAGGACAACTTTGATGAACTTTTTTTTGGTCCACTTCAAATGTTGACTACTGTATATACATATATATATATATATATATAAATGCCATTTTTCCACTATTTATTAATCAGACATTTTTTTCTCTAATTATCAGTCATTCACAAAGCATGATTTTGTTTTTAGTTGACAGTGCTGTGGGGAGCGAGACTGGGATTATCAATAGTACTTTCATGAGAGACACATATACAGTTGGAGGTAAGAAAAAGGTTTGATCAGATGTTGTTTTGTACATAAAGAACAATAAATCTATAGGCCTACAATATAGTTTACATAAGTAGCACATTTGCATAAGAAGCTGAGGATTTGTGCTTGTATTGTTTCTTCCCTATCTCATTGAAGCTGGCATAGAGAATCCAGTGTTCTTGCCAGATATGGACAGTCACAGCAGCTTACCCTGGCTAATGGAGACTGAGGCTGTCGCACCTTCCCAGAGGGCCCAGCGGCGCCTGCCCTGGACACCCAACAGACTCCGGCGCCTTGCACCCATGAGAATCAGCACCTGCTCCACAGACTCCTTCCTGATGGCTGATGTCTCTTTAACTCCGGAGGAACATGAGGAACTGCCTCAAACAGATTATGATGACATGTGAGTACACGTCCATTGGTTTACCCAAACAATCCAGATGTATTGTTCCTCACCATGTGTTTTTATGACTACAGGCGACCAGTCTTTGAATAGATACTTAAGGACAATAATGCGGATTGCCACAAAGCACATCCACAGCCATGGAAGTGCCTGTACTATTTACAGATTTCAGTCCAAAACTACAAAATCGAAGTGGAACTGCTGAATAGCTAAAGGAAATCCTACTAAAACCGCCAAACGCTAATGAAATAGCATGGATCAAACCTTCATGGGTGTTTTCCCATGGATGAATCCATTTAGGGCAACATATTCATGTACTATTGAGTGGGTACAGCAGTAGAAAAAGAAAAGCGAATCCTTTCAAAGTTTTCCAAGTGATGCACCTGCCTTGTCCAGATTTTCTCTATACGATTTTCAAAATGTAAACACCTTGTGAAATGGTTGGTCAAAAAGAGTTTCCCACATATGCTGATGTATTTTCAGCTTCAGTTTACATCACAGCCATGATGAACATTGTTGCTACTTGCTATCTCTAGTAAGCTTTAACAGCTGAAAGGTTAGGGGGTTTAGTTAGGGGTCAACTGATTATCGGTGCTGATATTAAGCATTTTTAATGGTTATCAGTATTGGCCATTTTCAAAACCGATTTGCCAATAAAATTATTTAAAAGCATTTAAAGAAAGGTTTCGTCAGAGCGCTTGTTATTCGTAATTTTGACATTCTTTTTCATTTTTACTTCAGACTAGGGCTGCCCTTGACGAAAGATTTTTCTGGTCGACTAGTAGTCGCTCATTTTAAGCATTGTCAACTATTAGTTATACATTTATTAATAAACCATAAAAATCATAATAATGAGCCTTTAACTGCATACATAGCCTAATAAGTGCTCAAGCGCACACAAAAGTAAGCTTGCCATAGCACACTGGCAGATATAATAATTATGAATGTTCTACGGAAAAACAGGAAATAGACTGCATTAACCTTTTAATAATTTATTGATAAACTAGTGCTTTCTTTGTTTTCGGCTTAGGAGATGAAGTCGTGGTGGAAGTAGTGATGCGCCTGTGTGCATGTTTCATACAGATTACATAATCTAAGAATATTTGTTTTCTATTTGAATTGGTTCATTTAAAAATAGAAATTTCACTCTCTGTAGATATATTTCTGATGTATGTAAGGCAAGTATACACTGAGTTTTGTGCTTAAGTTCAGAGACCGAGACGTCAGAAAGCTCATCCTGTTTGCTTTCATTATTTTACAAAAGCACAACGTTTCGTTGTTGTTCCGTACATACATACATACAAATAAATGCAGTCTTTACAGATTCAAAAGATGCATTACTTTTTTCTGTATGACCAAAAATGACAGAGTATTTTAAGATCAACTGACCGCACCAGCGCCTCCATCTGTCACGCAGTGAACACACTACTGTTCAGCTTCCACACACCCCACAGACACTTAAATAGCGCACATTTTTCTACTTTAACATTAGATTGATCAGCCATGTAAAGTTGCTACTACATACATCTTTCAGATGAAAAGCCATATTTGAGGTCGATGGATGATAGGTGAGTATTTGAAGTGTTACCTGATGTACTATATTACCAAACAGACCAGCCGTTAATGATCTGTCTGTCTGAATAAAATACACTTCCTGTGTATTTTATTTTTCTGCGACTAAGCGACTAATACAATTTTGGTCGACCATGCCTCTTCTCGTCAACCCAACTATTAGGGGGCAGCCCTACCCCAGACTCTGTTCAAAATAACAGTTATCGGTCTACTTGGTCTGTAACGAACAGTATCGGCATCTGCCCTGAAAAACACATATCAGTCGACCCCTAGTTTTGGTCAACTTTTAGGAATAAACTAGAGTATAGATGGTCTCAAAGCTAATAGATACTAATTATAAGCCTCCAGTTTTGATCTTTAAAAAATGGTGTTGGGAAAAGGTTGAGAATATGTTTTGTGCAATAATGCTTATGTAATATTATGGAAGCTGCCATGGAGTAAAAAATAAATTAAAAAGTTAATTGTGATTACTTTTAATCACTACCTGAGAATTTGTACTTCAGAACTCAGGCTTCGTTTACACTAGTGCATTTTCGTTTTAAAACGCATAACTTTTGCTACGGTTATGCCTGCCATTTACACTACTCCGGTGTTTTCAACACTCGAAAACGGAGACTTTTGAAAACGCTGCAGACCCCGTTTTAGTTTGAAAACTCCGGGGTTGCGTTTAAGTGTAAACAGACCAAAACTGAGACTTTTGAAAATGATGGCGTGACTGCCCACAATACAAACTTAGAACTGTGAGGAAAAAATCTAAATTGTGAGAGAAATTGTTTTAATTCCGTGGTGGAAACAGCTTCCATATAATACTGAATAAGAGAGCAAAGCCATGTAGTCTTTCACAAGATCCAAATTTGACCATTTTGTAATGGCACTTTACCACAGCGATGTCACCTCTACACTTAACATTCTTCCATGCATTACAATATGCAACTAAATGAATGCGGAAGTTATTAAGTAAATCTTTATATGGAGTGAGTTTTTCCCTCATAGAATTCAGTGATGTTAGTATTTTAGTCTGTATGTGAGTAAATTAAGGTGTAAACTGTTACAAAATATGTGTATGGAAAACACATATGGGTTGTGTTATTCAAATAATGTATTTTTAGAGGCATTGTACTTTCCTTTGTGGGATTAATAAAGTATTTATCAACATTTTTGTGCATGTAATTTTACTGTATTAGCCATTCTCGCTTCAGTCGTCTACGTATATATGATTACATTTATAAGAGAATATTAATCTGGGAAAAAAAGGAACTTAAGCTACATCAGTGTTGTTTTAATATAATTTGAGATATTTTCAGTTAGCTTTTATTTTTACATTTTCAGTTTTTAACTGAAGAAACAGCTGTTTAATGAATAAAATATATATTTGTATATAGGTTTTTTTTATATTTAGCTTTAAGTTATTATTTCCATATCCATTTTTTAATCAGTAATATTTTATTTCACCTTAATTTCAAATAATCAAAAAAGACTTTTAATAGTTAATAACACTGACCTACACACTCCTTTCTTGCACAGTAAACAAAAACGCACGTACATTCAATATTTATTCATATGTATCATTTTTGTCCAAGACAAACAGTTCAAAAGACATATCCATCGAAGTTTGCATACATACAGTTTTAATTAAAATATTGACAATTAAATAGAACAACCAAATAAAAAGACCCAATGAAAGACCACAATTAGAAGGGTTGAGATAAAACAAAGGAGACAAATATATATTTTAAAACTGGACAGTTCTGTTATCAATTCATTAATATTATTTCATCACACTTTAACTAAACCATTATATCAGAGCGCTGAACACGTGTTGCATCACAATGGAAAGAGTGCTGACTTTGAAGAATCCCATCAAGCTCCTTCAAGATTAGAAGAACCTTGCATAGCATGATAAATCTGATAGATAATGTGCTGTATTTAAAAATCACAGATATAGATATCCTCATTTTATGATCATTAAATCATCATATTAATGTAACAATTGAATCCATGAAGTTCATTTATGAAAACGTGTCTAAAACTGGAATTTAGGCCAAATGCTAGTGGCATTACCAATTCCGTTATTGCTATTTCATCACAGATAGAAAACACAGATTTGTCTTGGTTGTTAGAAATGGTTTCAAGACAAAAAATATAAACTAAAATAAAGGGAAAACATCACTCGGGATGAGTTTCCAGGCTTCTTACGGTATAGCCTGCCCGGTCAGTGCTTGATCTATTAGTTTTGCAGTGCCAAATCCTTACAAAAAGTAGCTTTAACCCTTGTAGAAACTTTGGTCCAGAGACCCTGTAACTGGCAAGCTCTGTGATTGAATGTGTTCTTGGCGAATAAAGAGGCACAATCACACCCACACATACAGTTTTAACACTCTTGAACACACATTATACAGTATATCATATCAATATAACTTCAATATAGGCTTGTCGGGCCCTTAAAAAGGTTGTATTTTATCTGTCTGAGAACAGCACCATCAGAAAAGGCACATTCCACTAACTCGTCTGCCCAAAGGATGAATCTTCACCTCAACGTAGTCCGAGACAAAAAAAAATAAAAAATAAAAAAAACCTCAAGCAGCAAATACTCTAGGCTTGAGGAAAACAGTTCAGACACAATTCAAATATCGAGTTCAAGAGGACTTGATGCCTTCAGGCATCTTTAAATGTGCTTACGTGTGAATCGTTCTGTTTTATCAACTAAATGGAAATGTTTCAGGCGGTACCTTCATGTTTAAGTCAAGAAAAGTAATAAAGTGAGAGGACTGAAGGTTCATCCCTTTGTGAACTACATAATTTCGCTCATATAAATACCGTAGGACAATGCAGAGACACTCACAAACAACTTTCAAGACGAGACAAATCTACTAGTCAATAGTCTATTGCATATTAGCCCAATTTATATTAGTCACTATAATGATTAAGATCACTATTACCATCTTTTGCTTATCTTTCATAGACTTTGTTAGCAAAAATAATTGATGTGCATTATGCAGTTTGGTTATTTAAAAATATACAAATATACTTCTCTGAATTAAAAATGCTTTAAGGTATCCGCAGTCCAGCTTTAAGCCAAGGGGTGGAGAGTGTCGCATCACAGTTTTAGTGGGAGGTGCCATTTAAGCCACACCCACCGACTCAAATAGCCCGCCCCGTGCAATGCCCACCTACAGGACTTTATTTTAACGATTTATTCCGTGGCAACTTCAGAAGGCTGTATAAGCTGTCATCTAAAGCCAAACATGCATATGGGTGCAGGTTCTACTGATCACTCCCCTTATTCAAGTAAGTTCAAATGCTGGTAGCGGCAGAGAAGTAACAGTTCTTAACACATCGAAACAAATGAAAAAGAGCACCGAAGCCATTAACGCAATGGAGCTAAACTCCAGTTAACTCGCTAGGACTGACATTTCATTCAAACTGTTTGAATATAACCACGTATGTGGGTTTGGTCATTCGCAAACTGAATTCTCAAATTAGCGAGCTAACTGAACTTTTTTCACACACTGGAGAAAAAAAAAAAAAAAAAATCCAAACAAGACTCTAAAGATCAACATTTTTTCACGTGGTGAATCACTCCTTACATTAAAAATGCTAGAATTAGCATTAGCGACAGATTAGCGTAAGTTAACATCCCCGAATTACAGCACCACACCTCTTAGCACCTTGGGCGTTTCGCCAAATCTGAGACCGTACAGCTTTTTGTTTAAGTGCAGCAATGTATTTGTCAGTCATTTCTCATTCTCTCTCCACATATAAAAGCAGATGTAGTTTATGTAAAATAGCAGCTACACTGGTCAACACGTATTTGTGGCTATAGGGCAGAAAGACCACAGTGCCATTCACATTAAGGGTGATGTGAAAGTGTGCCAGAGGCCACAGAGTTAACAAATATAACCCTCCACCTATCCTACTACAATCCAAATGCCTTTAGTCAGTACTCTCTGCTACCCCTGTTTTCCGAGGCACATCGGTTTGGTCTGTGTGGAATGCAGTTGAATATAGAGGGGCTATGAACAAGCAGGAGTTTGAAGAAAAGAGTTCAAAAGAAAGGGTCTGAAAGTTCAAAAGAATGTTTGAAAATTTGAACAGAATGTCTGAAAATGTTAACATTCAACGTTTCAAAATAAAGTTTGAAAAACTCAAAAGAGAACATCCAAATGTTTAGAAAGAAAGTTCAAAAAGAGCTGTTGAAAGTTCAAACATTGAAAAGAATGTCTGAAATTTCAAAAGAATGTTTGAAAATACCAACAGAATGTTTGAAAATTCAAATTCAAAATAAAGTTTGAAAGTTCAAAAGACAATTTAAAAACTCAAAAGAGAGTGTCCAATTGTTTGGAAAGTTCAAAAGAAAGTCCAAAAGTTTAAAGGAAAGTTGAAAGTAAATGACCCAGGACTTGGTATAGTCAGTTCTACATTAGTTCAACTATTCAAATTGCCCTTAACAACAAAAAGACCTTAATAACAACAGTTTCAACAGCTAAATATCTGTCCAACCTATGTACACGCCACTTACTTTAAATATATATTTAAAACATACCCCAATAGAATTGCGTTTTAGGGATATTTCCTATAAAACAGGCACTTTGTCTCATTTGACTTTTTACATGAAAGGTTTGTCCAAGATCTCTTGACAGCAAACTGAGTCTTTTCCATAAAACATACCAATGAGAGTAACCATCTTCTCTGTAAACTCAACCCAGCATTCCAGTCGTAAAACACATGATCTATTACAATTCAAGTTCTCTTACACAATGCCACATACAACAAAACGTTTTTAAAATTAAAGTATTCACTCGTAAGGTACGGTTTGCATTGTATAATGAAAGTCTACGACAGAGCCGTCAATAATTGGCTTATTGCACTAAAAGGCTTATGGGACAGTGTTTGTCAGAGTTCACAGGGCTAAAATGTGAAATTAAGAAACAGATAAGTTAAATAGATCATTTACAGATGCGCTATTGACAATGCGAGCAAGCAACATTATAAAAAAGCTCACGAATGAGAATAAAATGTCTAACAGCTGTAAAGTTAATATTAATGGATGACGTAAACCTTTGAGTAGCCTTAGGTGGAATTATATGTGCACGCACATCCATCAAATGTGTCATGGTCACGCTCCGACTGATTCGAACGCTTGCGTTGTAAGGACACAAGAACCGAATGAGGCACAAAGTATTCAACCCACATACATAAACAGTCGACTATGTGGAAACTTGTTGCCAACCCTTGAGTTTCAAAGTTCATCTTTTGGTGATTCTGCAGTCTTTAGCTAATCTGTCACCTCTGCTAAATGAGCGAGCTGAAGAGAAAGCCGTCTGGAACCGCAAAGAACCAATGGTAGGCGCAACATTTTCCAGACAGCGCGTTGACTAGAAAGTTAATGTATCACAGAGGTGAAAGACTGTTGGAATTGGAAGAAAACTGGTGCCTCCAATGTTCAAAAACAGAATAAGACATGGAAACATGGAAAATGAGATTCCTGACTGATTGGAACAAAATGGAATGACATTTTAGTTGTGTGTTTTTTTTTTTGCAGATGCTAGATTTCATTTATCCAAAAAAGCATGATTTACTATTAAGCTACTTGTAAAACATCAAGAATGGTCTCAGATTAGCACAACAAATGTCCAGACAGTGGAGGACCTACAGTAAGATGTCATAGCAAACTTTGCACTGCCCTCTAGTGGCATTCCTCCAACAACCAACTTCTCCAAACCTAATACCTAAACCTAAAAGGTGGTCCAAAGACTAGTCTCAACTCTATTCGAACACACCTGCCAGTCATTTTTAGCTGAACCTGTGTGTTTGATTAGTTGCGAAACAAATCTCTGTAGAAGGAGAAATCTAGACGAGTAGGGCTCATCACTCCGGTCCTAGAAATAACACTGCCTCATTCGCTGATCTAGTACGAGCTGATCAAGCAAACCTTTTTAACCTTGGTTTTCTGACCTACATAGGCAAAATTAATAGTTAAACAGATCTATGAATCTAATAAATAATGGTATAGCTGCAATCTACATATTAAAAACAATCAGTAAGCGAAGCAGACTGGAAAGATTGGCTGTTTTTCTATTGCATAACAGTGCTAGTTCCTCCTGCAAGTTCTACATTTGGTTCTTTTTAGCAGCCTGTGATTGGGAGAAGCCCTCCTCCGCTAAGTGCACGATGACCAGCGACTGATAGGTCTGTGGTGGCTGGACTAGGCAAAGTACATGGTCCTCAGAGTGTCGTGATGGATCTGCACAGCTTTGGCCAGGGCCTGGGGGTCTCGGCCATTACTCTGGCCTGACACGTGGCTGCCTTCCGCACTGCGAAAAAGAAGAAAGAAATGAGCAGAGGCCTAAATTTACATTTGAAAAAAATCATTTTTCTTGACATACCAAGGCGATGTACACTACAATTCAAAAGTTTGACTTTTTTTCCCGGAAAGAAATAAATTAGCAATGATTTCCAATTCAAACAAACACTGGTCTTTTGAACTTTGCTCATCATAGAGTCCTGAAAAATGTAGCAGTTTCCACTGAAATATTAAGCAGCACAACGGTTTTTAAAATTGATAATAAGAAATGTTTCACAATCACCAAATCAGCATTTTAGAATAATTTCTGAAGGATCATGTGACACTGAAGACTGGAGTAATGTTTGCTGAATAAATTACATTTTAAAATTATTAAAACAAAAAAAATTGTAAAAATTTCAGTTTTCATTGTTTAAATAAATGCAGCCTTAATGAGCATTCTTCATGTAAAAACTGATTTAAAAGTATGCTTGTTTATGTTATGTTATGTTCATGTAAAAATGTATAGATACAGTCCAATTACATAAAATACCTATTTTATATGGTATTGCAACACAAAAATCTGTGATTGCACGAGTCCGAGTCTGTCTTTTAGATGGCTAGCTTGAATAATTCACACCTTCACTCTGAATCACTGAAATGCGAACACATGTTCACTCTGACAAAGAAACACCTGTGGCAACCAAGAATATGCAAAGCCTAATCAAATTAAAGTGATTGACAGCTTCTAAAAGCCTTTGATTTGAATCACACAGAACATTTCTACTTATAGACAGCAAGACGGCAATAATCTGGCCAGTAAATCCCTCACCTGTCGTGCTCTTTATCCACTAAATGGTAGCGGGCTCTAAAGGCCACTAGGTGGGCATAGTAGGCGGGCGCAGGGATGGAAACGGAGCGGGTACAGCGCACATATGTGTGGCACAGCTGGTAGGTCAAAAGCTGGAATTCATCGGCTGTAAAGCAGTTATCGTCCCACAGCACGTGGTAGTGCGAAGGTCGGCTTGTACCCTGAGTAAAAGAGGTTAAATAATCATTTGTGACCCTTTATTGCCTTTAAAGTTGTCCAAATGAACTTCTTGGCAATGCATATTACTAATTAAAAATTAAGTTTTTATATATATATATATATATATATATATATATGGTAGGAAATTCATTTCTGTATGTGTTCATACCTGTATTCCAGCATGGCTGCACAGATAAAAGTCAAATTCATAAGGATGGGTGATATCAGTGTCCACTGTGGTACCTGCTGGTATATTACCACTGCGGCCCACCTTTAAAAATAAACAAATTAAAAAAAAAAAAAAAAAAAAAAAAAAAAAAAAAAAAGTGAGTGTGCAGGTTATAAAAAAAAAAAAAAAAAAAAAAGTAAATGTGAGAAAAGCTTTTAGGAGACGTCTCTCATATTCACCCTCTCGGTGCGGTCAGCGCAGAAGAGACGAGTGTGGTGACGTTTCTGTACGACGATGTAGGTAATTCCTGGTTGATATTCCTTCTCAAGGCTGATACAAGCTTCACGTATGGCCAGCAATTCATAGTACAGCACCTAGAAATGAAGACGTAAAATACAGTTCAAGAATGCTACTGAATATGGCAGGACTGCACGATAATGAAAAATTGTAATGTACTGTGGCGCCATTTTTGCACACAATTGTATTCTATTTTTATGGGCCTTGAACATGGTAGCTGCGTTGCTGTCTATGCAGAGTCAAAAAAATGAAGGATAACAAAAGTGTAGAATGACATGAGGGTGAGTAATTAAACAAAAATTTACAGATAATGTACTCACCCCCTTGTCATCCAATATGTTCATGTCTTTCCTTCTTCAGTCGTAAAGAAATTATGTTTTTTGAGGAAAACATTTAAGCATTTTTCTCCATATAATGGACTGCTATGGTGTCCCGATTCTGAACTTCGAAAATGCAGATTAAATGCGGCTTCAAACGATCCCAAATGTGGTTGTAAATGATCCCAGCCAAGAAAGAAGGATCTTATCTAGCGAAATGATTGGTTATTTTCATAAAAATAAGATAAAAAGTTCTATACTTTTTAATATCAAATGCTCGTCTTGTCTTACTCTGCCTGAACTCTGTTTTTTTCCAGTTCATGACAGTTAGAGTATGTCGAAAAACTCCCATCTCATGTTCTTCCTCGACTTCAAAATAGTCCTATATCACTGTTTTACTTTTTTTGTTAAGGGTGTTTGATCTTCTTTGCATGTTCACTTTGCAAAGACTGGGTCTGTACTTCTGCAGCGATGTAGGATGATTTTGAAATGATTTTTGAAGTTAAGGGGGAAAATACGATGGGAGTTTTTTGACATACCCTAACTGTCTTGAACCAGGATTCAGGCAGAGCAAGACGAGTCGAGCGTTTAAGATTAAAAAGTATTTAAATTGTATTTTTTTTAATGAAAATAACAGATCGTTTCGCTAGATAAGACCCTTCTTCCTCAGCTGGAATAATTTACAACCACATTTGGGATCATTTGAAGCCGCATTTAATCTGCATTTTGGAAGTTCAAACTCTGGCACCATAGCAGTCCATTATATGGAGAAAACTCCTGAAATGTTTTCCTCAAAAAACACAATTTTTTTACGACTGAAGAAAAAAAAACACATGAACATATTGGATTACAAGGGGGTGAGTACATTATCTGTAAATTTTTGTTCTGGAAGTGGACTTCTCCTTTAATGACAGAATTTTCATTTTTGGGTGAACTATCCCTTTAAATGAAAACCAAACATTTTCATGATAAATAACCAGCTGGCAAATATAAAAGATGATTACGCTTCATTAATCAAGATAAATCACAAGAAATCGTGTTCACGATAAAAATCTGTTTTAACACCATTAGTGCTTATGAGAGTCTTTCGACCACATGCAGTGCAGGCTAAGGGAAGAGAGAGGGCGCTGGAGAGCCTCACCTGTCTGAACTGTCCCTCAGACACACCGTCCCTGTAGAAGATGATTCTGGTGGGTTTGTAGTGGGTGGACTTGTAGAACTGGATGAGCAGCTCCCGCACCATGGATGCCAGATCCTGAATCACTTCCTGTCTGGGCCTCTGGACACGGACGGTAGCGCAGTACCTGCTGGGGTGAGCGTCCATGCTGCCCACCACCTGATCAGAAACAAATTTGAAGTGGTAAGAAGACGGGAGATAAAAAAAATAATAAAGGTATTTCTTTGAAATAACCACAGCTGTTCAACAACAGTAACTTTCAGGTTTATAATGAGGACATGATTTTAGGTTTTGTAAATTAAATAACTTTTTTCTTCACAAATGTGTATGATGTGATGAAATGGTAAAGTATATGACATAAAAGGTGTGTATTTCTCACAGCTGCAATGGAGGGTTTCTTGCCGTCTCCTGCGGGCGGATGAGTGACATCGGCTCCCAGAAAAATGACAGGCTGCTGGAACACAGATGGGCTGAAAAACAAACAACAAATACACATAAACATTGTATCAATCAAAGAAACCGAGTTTTCAGTGTAAATAGGTTCATTTTATTCTCTTACCGCTGATGGGGTACCAGTATGTTGTTGATGCCGCCCAGTTTGACGTTGATCTTGAGACAGAGATTGGAGAGAGTCTGAGGGGAGGTTTTCACCACGTTCTTCACCTGAACGCACTGAGTGGCCATTCCCAAAAGAGTGTCTCCAACACGTTTCACTTCGGCTGGAGAAGAAGAGCACAGAATTTAGTGCAACAGTCAAGAGCTCACAAAATATAAACATTTTAGGATTTCTCTCATATAGTGGACTTCTATGGTGCCCCTGAGTTTGAACTTCCAAAATTCTGTTTAAATGCAGCTTCAAAGGGCTCTAAATGATCCAAGCTGAGGAAGAAGGGTCTTATCTAGTGAAACAGTTTTTTTTTTTTTGTGTTTTAAGACAATTTATATACTCATCTTGTCTAGAACCCTTTGAATCTGCATTTAAACTGCATTTTAGAAGTTCAAACTCACGGCCACCATAGAAGTCGACTATATGGAGAAAAATCCTGAAAGGTTTTCCTCAAAAAACAATTTCTTTATGACTGAACAAAGAAAGATAAATATCTTGGATGACAAGGGGGGGTGAAAATTATCTGTACATTTTTGTTCTGGAAGTGAACTTCTCCTTTAAAGACCAAATAAACATCTGTCCATATATAGTTACCGTAGACAGGAGTTTTCCCAGGCAATATGACGATGATGAGTTGGAGGCCAGCGTAGGTGTTTTTCAGGTGGCGGAACATGGGCTCCACATTATCTGCTCCCTGAGCATATTTGCAGAAACATGGCTGGCCCTGTATGGGCATCCCTGCATCCTTAGAGATCTTCCGCAGCTGGTCTGTAAAGCCCCTGCAAAAAGAGAAGAGAGGCACGTCAGTATTTCTGATTTAATTCTATTACTAAATGGGGCTTTGTTAATAAAGACGGAAAAAGCTTTACTTGAGAACTTCCTCTCTGCATTGTCTCTGAGTAGCAAAGCAGGCAATGGCCCACATCTTGATCTCCACACCAGTATGAAACTGCTTGCCTCTCATGTCCCACACTCCATGACTTGGGGTGGCTACTGTACGATTCTGTAACACATACAAAAGCTGTCTTAATTTGTTGAGATCAAATGTGACCCTGGACCACAAAACCAGTCATAAGAGTAAATTTATAGATTTATACATCATCTAAAATCTGAATAAATAAGCTTTCCATTGATATGTGGTTTGTTAGGATAGGACAATATAGTAAAAATATTGAGAATCTTTAAAGTTGTCCAAATTAAGCTCTTAGCAATGCATATTACTAATCAAAATGTAAGTTTTGATATATTTACGGTAGGAAATTCACAAAATATCTTCCTGGAACATGATCTTAATATCCTAATAATTTTTGGCATGAAAGAAAGATGGACCCACAATGTTACAAAATTCAAAATTTAACACATAAAAATGATAAAGGAAAATGCATTTTTCAAATGCAAAAGCAAGATATTTAAAAAGACATAAAAGCAACCGTTAAACACAAGCAACAATCCTCATTCCATTTAAAGACCCCACACAACAACCCACATGTAGACATTAAAATTAGTACACATTAAATTATAATATTAAATGTTAAACCTAAACTCAATCAATGACTAATCTCTAGCCTCTACTCAAACACAAACACAAACACATATATGTTGCATGAGTGAAAAGGAACGGGTACCATAAAGTGTTCAGAGCTCACCCTGCCGCCGTACTGCAGCATAGGGGCGGGCAGGACACGACCCGTCACCTCCGCCATCTCGTCCCGCACACGGAACTGGAACTCCTGCACGAAGGGATCCGAGTTGTAGTTGGCACTGCGCACCTACGGATTCAGAAAGATTTAGAATTTGGACTTGAAGAATTGCAGCCTGAACAATTTCCATAATTACAACATTTTGGTAGTCTACATACTTGTCAAATTACTGCAGCATCAGACATTGACACTGAACTCACCAGTCTGCTGATCTCCTCTTGTCTGTCCGGTGCTGAGCGGGCCGTGGCTTTGATCATGGTGGAGGTTTGGTTGTCTGTTAATTTTTTAATGCAGCGCTGGCCTGCCACAATGTTGCACACCTGAGTGATAGAGAGGTCGGTCAATTTTTCGAGACATCTGAAAAAAAAAACTAAATGTGCCATCTAATGTCTAGAAACAAATGTGTAAAACATTGAAGAGATGGTGGCTGTGGAAAGAAATGGTAGCTAATGTAACTGATTAGATATCTTGACTCTCACCTCCAAAGGCAGGTATGTGTGCTTCTGCTCCTGCCCCACTTGCAGGCAGGGCAGATGGGGGTACTTGAGCTGTAAGTTGTACTTTTCCCTGAAGTATTGTGCCACAGTTCTCTCCACGGTTTGTCCATTTTCCAACTGTAGAGGAAACCTGACAAAGTAAAACAAAAATTAAAACAAAAATTAATGGAGTGGGTAACTTTAAACAAAAAAGTATGAAACAATTCTGAAATGGTTTCTTCAGTTTTTGGATCTTAAAGGAATTGTTCACACAAAAACAAAAATTAGCTGAAAATGACTTAAGCTAAGCCCATTTAAGATGTAGATGAGTTTGTTTGTTCATCAGAACAGATTTGGAGAAATTTAGCAGTTCATCACTTGCTCACCAGTGGACCCTTCGCAGTGAATAGGTGCCGTGAGAACAGCTGATAAAAACATCACAATAATCCACATGACTCCAATCCATCAATTAAACTTATGTTAGGCAAAGAGCTGCATTTTTGTAAGTCGATATAACTTTAAACCATCAGTTATGGCTGAAATACATGTCCATAATCCATAATCATGCTTCTTCCACTTTCAGGTTCATCCCCTACTGTCCTCTCACATTGATATCCACCAACATATTTGTTTAGAAAGTTTTTAGACTGTTTTCACTTCAAAAAGTTCTGTGCATATTTCTGTGCACAGAAAAACCTGTACAAATTTCTCTCTTGATTGAGACGGGACAACTGGAGAAAGCAACATTATGAATAGGGGAGTCTGGAAGCAATGGTTTGAAGTTAAAACATCTCAATCACAGATTTGTTTCCTACAAGCATGCAGCTTTTTGCTTCACATCACAAAACAATTGATTAATTAGAGTCATGTGTGTTACTTGTAGATTACTTGTAGATGTGATTTTTTTTTATCAGCTGCACCCATTCACTGCAGAGGATCCATTGGTGAGTGATGTAGTGCAAGAATATAATAAAAACATCACAGATTTATTGACCTGTCTGTTATCTGAGACACCTCACATTATCATAAGAAATATGCAAGAAGACGCGTTTACAGTACACTTACGTCTGGTGGCTTGCTGGGCGGCGAGTAACATTACACACCCTGTACTTCCTCCGCATGGTGCCACAGTGGGTGACCTCAACCTTTAAACCTGATGAGAGGAGAAGATCAAATTTACACCACTATAGAGATGCAACTGGTCAGTTTACAGCTCAGAGTATTCTGACTATTAAATACAGTACACATTATGTTTCATCCCAAATTGCAAATTTAATATGCAAAAATTAAAAGTCACTTACACATCTTTGTGTTTCCATCAGGTTATTGTTGTTTTTTTATTAATATTTTACCCCAAAATGTACATATAAATATGTAGATGGAAACCTGGCTACCAATTTGTAATATTTACATTTATGCATTTTTAAAGTCTGCATTTATTTGATCAAAAATACAGTAAAAACATTAATATTGTGAAACAGTTACAATTTCAAACAACTATTTTAATTTATTTTAAAATGTAATTTATTCCTGTGATGGGATTTTTCAGCAGCCCTTACTCCACTCTATATAGTGTCTCATCACCATTCAGAAATCACTTAGGCTATGTTCATACTTGCCGTCTTTTTTGACAAGAAAAGTTGACAAGGGCGCTTTTTTTTTATTTAAAAAAAAAAAATAAATCTGTCAGCGTTGCAGCCGAGGGCGTCTTTTGTTGCTATAACAACAGCTGCAACAGAATGAATGTTGAGAAATTTTGAGAAAAGAGAAAGCCCGCTCTTGCGTTGGCTTTTGTTTTTATTTTTTGGCATTTTTGCCTTTATTTGATAGGACAGTATTTAGACAGGAAGCAAGGTGGGAGAGAGAGAAGGGGGGGCAGGATTGGGAAGGGTCTGCGAGCCGGGATTTGAAAAAGGGATGCCCGAACCCAAAGCGCAACGGTGTTATATGTTGGCAGGTTGCCCACTACAGGCTATCGGCGTCTTGTGTCGTATTTGACGTTAACAGGGAGGAGAATGTTGGTTCACAACAATAAAATAAAAGCATATCTACCGGCACCTTCTCCATTTTTTTCTTGTTGATCTTGTTGTTGACGACAGGTCTAGCTACTGGCTTGTCATTGGTCAGCTCTTAAAAAGGCACTTGATGTAGGGCGTTGTTTTTTTCAGAAAAGTTTAACTTTTTTCAACTTGAAAAGACACTCTGCAGAAAAAGACGGCGGCGGTGGCTTTTAAAAGTGCTCAGGACTTTTTTGAAAACACGGTTTACTCCATAGTATTATAATGTAAAGCAGACGCTGACAGTTTCAAAAAAGACGCCACGTGTGAACATGGCCTTATGTGCTGATTTTGTGCTCCTGCTCAAAAAAACATTCTCTCTTATTAGAGATGTTGAAAATAGTTGTGTTATTTTTTTAAAACTAAAATGTTCTTTCAGGATTCTTTGATGAACATGATGCACATGAGACCAGAAGCCAAACCCATAAAATGTACAAATGGCCATGCCCACTCTTACAGGAAAAGTAAGGTGGATAGAAACTATTCCATTCATACAAACCTTTGATCTCTTTGGTGAATTTGACTCTATGGGAATCAGTAAGAGGTCGAGGCTGCTCATCGATGTTGTGGATATCCAGAACCTCACACATGAACTGAATCACAGGCTGAGCTTTGTAAAACGCCGTGGCAGACACTATGGAGAAAATAAAACATGGTCAATGTTACACCAACTGTTACTTAAATAAGTAACAATTCATTTGTAAATCAAGTCAGGGTAAATCCCCCAAAACATAAACACCGTGATGCTTTTTAAACTTGGAGTATCTGTTTCTCTGACCAATGACTGATGGAAGAATGTCAATAATGGCATTATTATTTTGCTATTATTTGATCTTTTTCTTTTATCTGATCTTTTATATCCACTGAACAACATCTAGATCATGCAACTGGATAATTCAGTTAACACTCTGACTTACCATCAATGTTCAACATCATCTTCCACATAGCTGGACGCACTGATTGGTGGAAGCCAAACCACACCTCCCTCCCCCCACCCAGTGGGTGATCATAGCCCTCAGGGGAGGAGAAAAAAGATCGTCCCACTGGGGTGTACCTGAAGTGAGAGAAGACAAACACAGCTGTAACCTTCAGAATAAACATGTGCACTCCTAAATGATCCTCATCCAACGGCTTACTGTTTATGCTACATTAATCTACGACAAAACATTTTCAGTCTCATTTTACTAGTTATGGACTATATCGTTAAAGACATAATAATCACTTAATGCTTTTCTAATTGTATTAAATGCCCTTTATGATCAGGTAAGAGTACTCATGGGGAACTCATTACCTCATAGAGGGCAGATGGCGCATAACAACATCTACAGCATGTACGGGATTGGTGCTGATTGGCTTATCCAGGTTCAGAGGATCAGGTGTGCTCCTTCCAGTAAGGACCTCATGCAGCAAGTGCCAACTGACCAGTGACACAAACTTAATGGTGACCTTGAACAGCCTGTCCTTCCCACCTTCACCTGGCAAGGTCACATCCAGGTCCACCTACAGATATTACACAAATTAGCACATAATATTTAATGCAAATTTACAAAATGTTATTCAGTCATACAGGTTAAAATAACAAAAGACATGGTCATGAAAAATATTAGATGTTCCCATATATATATATATATATATATATATATATATATATAATTCATAAATTTCTGTATTTTCACTGCATTTAATCAATTTAAATTTGTACAATTTATACAAGTTATTTTAATTAATTAATTAATTAATTTGCATTTTTACACTCATTTCTTTCTATTTTTTGATTATATGAAATGACATTGTATTTTCCTAATTTGTGTCACTACTTATGTCCATATTTTTAAGGTATTACTAATAATACGTAATTATATACAAAAATATAATAATCAAATAGACGTATCAAGGTTTAATTACTGTAAAGTACGCTAAGGTACTTTCCACCAACTCTGGTACCCATTTATATGTCTTACCCCCCCTGTGGCCACTGGTAACGGTTGGGCGGTGTAAAGGCTTCTCTTTCCATCATAGACTGGTCTTCTGTCCCCAAAGATTGTCACCTTAAAGTGCTGCACCATGGAATCCACCACCTCCCTAGAAGCCATAACAGAATGGGTCATAATAGAAGTTGTCATAGGTTTAAAGGAATAGTTCATCCAAAAAGGCCAGGCCATCCAAGATTTAGCATTACACTACTTGCCTACTAATGGAGTTAATGGGTGCTGTCAGAGTGAGAGTCCAAAAAACTGATATAAACAACACAAACATCCACAACATGATTCGAGTCCATCAGTTAACATCTTATTAAGTGAAAAGTTGCGCGTTTGTAAGAAACAAATAATTAATGCATTTTAACTTTAAACTGCTGCTTCTGGACAAAATACCAATATAATCCATAATAACACTTTCTCCAATAAAAAATGTAAATATTAAAGTAAACTTATAAATGGTGCTTGATCTGTACATATTTCTCTCTTGATGTAGAAAAAATTGACTTTATTTTGCTAGAGAAAGCAATATTATGGATAAGGACTATGTTTAAAAATAAAAACGTCTTATTGATAGATTTGTTTTCTAAACACACGCAGCTTTTAATTTTACAAGACATGAAGACTGATGGACTGGAGTCGTATGGATTATTGTGATGCTTTTAACAGCTGTTTGGACTCTCATTCTGACGGAAACCATTCACTGCAGAGGATCCATTGGTGAGCAAGTGATGTAATGCTAAATTTTTCATTTTTCATTAAGTTTTCATTTTTGAATGAACTATTCCTTTAATGAATCTAAACAAGATTTTGTTTATTTTGTTTTCAGTTTGACTATACAGACTGATTAATGCACAGGCGTTTTGTGGTGGAAAAAAAGTTACAACAAAATACAGTTAAAGTCAAAAGTTTACATACATCTTTGCAGAATCTGCAAAATGTTAATTATTTTACCAAAATAAGAGAGATCAAACAAAATGCATGTTATTTTTTATTTAGTACTAACCTGAAAAAGATATTTCAAATAAAAGATGTTTACATATAGTCAACAAGAGAAAATACTAGTTGAATTTATAAAAATGATGCCGTTCAAAAGTTTATGCTTGACTTTTAACACAGTGTTGTTACCTGAATGATCCACAGCTGTGTTTTTTGTTTAGTGATAGTTGTTCATGAGTCCCTTGTTTGTCTTGAACAGTTAAACTGCCTGCTGTTCTTCAGAAAATTCTTCAGGTCCCACAAATTCTTTGGTTTTTCAGCATTTTTGTGTATTTGAACCTTGTCCAACAATGACTGTATGATTTTGAGATCCATCTTTTCACACTGAGGACAACTGAGGGACTCAAATGCAACTATTACAGAAGGTTCAAACACTCACTGATGCTTCAGAAGGAAAAAGATTAGGGTAAATGTGACTTATTTTGTCTTCTGGGAAACATGTAAGAATCTTCTGTAGCTTCTGAAGGGCAGTACTAAACAAAAAATATATAATATTTAGGCAAAATAAGAAAAATGTACATATCTTCATTCTGTTTAAAAGTTTACACCCCTGGCTCTTAATGCGTTGTTTTTTTCCTTCTGAAGCATCAGTGAGCGTTTGAACCTTCTGTAATAGTTGCATATGTGTCCCACAGTTGTCCTCTGTGTGAAAAGATGGATCTCAAAATCATACAGTCATTGTTGGAAAGGGTTCAAATTAGGGCTGTCAAACGATTAATCACATACAAAATAAAAGTTTGAGTTTGCCTAATATATGTGTGTTTACTTTGTGTAATTATTCTGTATATAAAAATATAAACATTCATGTATATATTTATGAAATATTTACAAGTATATGTATTTATTATAATTTCTATATAATTTATATTATATATAAATACAAATATTTTGTACATAAATAACAAATATCTTTTAAATATATACATTAATTTCTGTGTATTTATATATACACATAATAATTTCACACAGTGCACACACGTATATTAGGCAAACTCAAACGTTTATTTTGTATGTGATTAATCGCGATTAATCGTTTGACAGCCCTAGTTCAAATACACAAAAATGCTGAAAAGCCAAAGAATTTGTAAGACCTAAAGGATTTTTTCGGAAAAACAGCGGGTCGTTCAGGGCAACTGTTCAGGACAAACAAGGGACTTATGAACAACTATCACTAAAAAAAAAAAAAAAAAAAACCACAGCTGTTGATCATTCAGGTAACAACACAGTATTAAGAATCAAGCGTATGTAAACTTTTGAACAGGGTTGTTTTTATAACTTAAACTATTATTTTCTCTTGTGGACTATATGTAAATGTCTTTTATGTAAAATATCTTATTCAGGTCAGTACTTAAAAAAAAAAAAAAAAAAAAAAAAAAAAAAAACCACAGACTGTGTCAGTTATTATAATTGCTTAGTGTTTGGCACCTGTTAACACGCCGAGGGCACTTTTCGGGCTTGATGTCCACCTCGTACAGGTAGACATCCATTTTGGGGATGTCCACCTGGAAGCAGTTGGCCAGCAGCTTGATGGACTTCCCCATGGTGCCATAGCCTGGCCTCCGAGGTACGGAGAACAGGGGCGCAGCCCCAACGGCTCCTGTCATGAAAATCAGAGGGGATTTCCATCAGTATTAGTTTTCAAAAATGTACTATATCAGATAGACTCTCAAAACCAGTTATTACCGAAATGAAAGGGAAAACCAAAAAACAAACAAAAAAGAAAGAAAGAAAAAAAACAAAAAAAACAACTTAAAATCGACTAACCGACACGGTCATAGTGCCATTATAATAATCCTGGCATTTAAACCAAATCAACCTTCACACAGGCACAGAACATTACTTCTCATCTGTCAATATTGACATTTCATGGAAACATGATTAATATCTGAATTAATAATAGTAAATCACCAGTGTAATTCTTGACACTGACCTTTAAACAGTAAATTCTATTTGTCTTATCAGGAAATTTCCTCTAAATGCCTACTCAGTGGAAACAACATAACTCTCAGCATCATCACACCACACGCACTATCGATAACCCACAAGCTTTCATACGTGCACACTATTGCATACCTGGGAAACAAATAAAACAAATGCAGTGTTGGCTAAGATTTGACTTTCAATTTGACTTGAACATACAAAAGCACACTTAGAGATATTTCTGACATACATTTAATATAGGCATACTCAGTGTAGTTAAATAAAAAGGTTATTTTTTGAGAACATCAAGAAACATGGCAGTTGCAGTTTCTTCCTGTTGTGAGACAAGTGATTTAAAATGACATTAGACAAAATTTGAGTTTGGTTAACAACATTCTTCAAAATATCTTCTTTTGTGTAAACGATGACAAAATTGTAATTTTTGGTTGAACTATCCCTTTAAAGATTTCAACTAGACCTCACATTTAAAACATTTTAAAGGGGTCATCAGATGCCAAGTTCACTTTTTCATGTTGTTTGAACATTAATGTGTGTTGGCAGTGTATGTACTCCCGATCTACATATATCCGTCTATGTTCGCGCAAATCATTCATGATCCAGCTTCACTTACAGCAGAAGTGTGTATAAGCGTTTTTTTATGAATCTTTGCCATCGCCTTTCCTTCTAACACGGTAGTTAGGAAGTTTAGCGGCTAAACGCAGCTAAATGTGGCTAATGTAAACAAGATCGTCTTTCCACAGAGAGGGAACATTTAAAGGAACAAGCCCTTAGAATGAGATGATTTTTGCAGAGCTCATTCTGACAAGGTAAAAATGGTGTTGTTTTACAAAACCATTGAGAATTTTTATTTAAAGTATATTAGAGACTTTTCATTAAGACCCTAAAGAATCATATCAACTTGTGGAAAATGGGCATCCAATGACCCCTTTAAGTCTTGTTAAATTTACAGCACTGAAAGTTTTAAGATGACTAGAATCTCTTCACTGGCAATAAGAGTTCTGTAACCATGCAAATCCACACGTCCAAATGAACACTGTTTTGGTGTTGCCTTAAATGTTGAGTCTATGTCATTCTTTTTCTTTTACTTTTCTGACATCACTTGTCTCTTTTCTTGCATTGAGTAGCATATTGCGTTTTCACATCATGTCAGAGTAGGCGAGACTGTTACTGCTGTTGTAAAGATGCTTTAGTGGGGGTTTACAGAACAAAACTGTTACTAAGAGAGGTGTGCAAGGGGAATTCGACTGCAACTGCTTCTTACACTTCCCAGTGTGCCGTTGCTATGCCGGTGGCACTCATGTGGCTTCTTTTCACCATAGCAACAAAGACTACACTAACAACCAATTAAAGAAAGAACAGCTGTCTCTATATATAGACACAGGTACAAGTGATCTTTGTAGAGTAAATGCACATGTGTGAACTACAAAAAAAAAATTTCACCATTGTACCGATCACACACATTCATGCCCACATGAGTCCTTTTTTCTCACTTCATTTGAAATCCCTAGCAGTTTCTTGACATCACAGACTAAGAGGAACTACAGGTTTGACAGTGATGTGGTAACATACACTCAAATCGGTTGGAAAGGCTTTTGTTGGTCTGGTGCTTGGAGTGTAACGCTCACTTAACTGGCAAATAGGAGACTGGCACATTTACAAGGGTTACACTCATTCAGGGACTGAGACACATCTCCTTTCTCATCATTTAATTATTTAGAGCTAGTCAAGCAAAAGAATTTAAAGATGTCTGATACTGTTTAGACAGACAATCTTGCACTATATATGGGCTTCTATTAAAGGAGAAGTCCATTTTCAGAACAAATATTTACAGGTAATGTACTCACCCCCTTGTCATCCAAGATGTTCATGTCTTTCTTTCTTCAGTCAATAAGAAATTAGGTTTCTAAGGAAAACATTTCAGGAATTTTCTCCATATAGTGGACTTCAATGGTGTCCCCAAGTTTGAACTTCCAAAATGCAGTTTCAAAGGGCTCTAAACGATCCCAGCTGAGAAAGAAGGGTCTTATCTTTCTAAACGATCTGTCATTTTCGAACAAATTGACAATTTCTATACTTTTTAACCTCAAATGCTTGTCTTGTCTCGTCTCTGCAATGCGCATGTGTAGTCTGTGTAATCCGCGTCAATACCGTTAGGGTATGTCGACAAACTCCAGTCTCGTTTTCTTCTTCAACGTCAAAATGGTCCTACATCACCACTTTATCATTTTTTTGTAAAGGGGATTTGATCTTCTTTGCATGTTCACTTTGTAAACACTGGGTCGGTACTTCTGCAGTGATGTAGGATGATTTTGAAGTTGGGGAAGAAAGCAAGATGGGACTTTTTCGACATACCCTAACTGTCTTGACCATACTGAACCGTTAAAAAAAAAAAAACGGTTCACACAGACTTAGACAAGACGGGCATTTGAGGTTAAAAAGTACATAATTCGTCAATTTGATAAAAAATGGTTGATCGTTTTGCTAGATAAGACCCTTCTTCCTCAGCTGGGATCGTTTAGGGCCATTTGAGGTACATTTAAATTGCTGCGTTTTAGAAGTTCAAACTTGGGGGGCGCCATTGAAGTCATTATATGGAGATAATTCCTGAATTTTTTTCCTCAAGAAACATAAGTTCTTATCAGTTGAGGAAAGAAAGACACGAACATCTTGGATGACAATGGGGTAAGTAAATTATCTGTACATTTTTGTTCTGGAAGAAAACTTCTTTAAAGGAGTTTAAATGCAGCTTCAAAGGGCTCTAAACGTTCCCATCCGAGGAAGAAGGGTCTTATCAAGCGAAACGATCTGTCATTTTTTCCGAAAAATAAAAATTTGTATACTTTTTAAGCACAAAAGCTCACGTAGCACAGGCTCACGGATGGGCGTCCACGGGACATTCTTGAACGGTTTGCTCACTTTGATGTTTTAATGTGACTCGTGAAGAACAAGTCGTTTTTGGGAGTGATTCGTTCAGTCACGCATGCACAACATCCTACTAGGATCTGTACAGGAATTAGTTCTTTGGGTTTTTCAAGTCGTTCGTTCATCCATCTTATGGGGCTGTCATGTGACACTGATTTTGCTAAAATTAACGAAATGACTCGAAAAAAGATTAGTTCATTTTGCTGAATGAGATTCAAAGGTCCGAGTCGGTAAAATGATCCGAACTTCCCATCACTACAACAAATCACGTCTAAGTTCATCGTCTGTGTACTCCGGCTTAAAAAGGTAGAGTATGGTGAAAAACTCCATCTCATTTTCTCCTACAACTTCAGAATCGTCCGACACATTGTATCTTTTTGTTTGAAAACAGCGTTTGACCTACTTGCACTTTCTTAGTCTTTGCCCGTTCGCTTTGTAAACGCTGGGTCTGTAGTTCCGCCTAAATTCCGCGTGACCTTTCGACATGATTCAATAGTACATCGTGAACGTGAATGCCAGAACCTGTGCTACACAAGCTTTTGTGCTTAAAAAGTATACAATTTTTTATTTTTTGAGAAAAATGACAGATCGTTTCACTAGATAAGACCCTTCTTCCTCAGCTGGGAGCCATTTGAAGCTGCATTTAAACTATATAAATCCTGAAATGTTTTCCTCAAAAACCATAATTTCTTTACGACTGAAGACAGAAAGACATGAACATCTTGGATGACAAGGGGGTGAGTAAATTATTTGTAAATTGTTGTTTTGGAAGCGGACTTCTCCTTTAAAGAAGTTGTTCATTTCCAGAATTATATTTTCCTGATCATTTACTCACCCCATCCAAGATGACAAAACTGCAAAGAAATTCAGTGTTTTGAGGAAAACATTCCAGGATTTTTCTTCAACAGTGGCTAATGGGTTGAAGGTCCAAACTGCATTTTCAATGCAGCTTCAAAGGGCTCTACACAATCCCAGCCAGGGAATAAGGGTCTTATCTAGCAAAATGATAGGTCATTAAAAAAAAAAAAAAAAATATATATATATATATATATATATATTTACATACATATACTTTTTAACCACAAATGCTCATCTTGCACTAGCTCTGCAACGCATTGCGTAATCACGCAGGAAAGGTCATGCACAGTTGGTTCTTCGTCTGTGTACACTGTGTGGTTAAAAAAGATAGGGTAGGGTGAAAAATTTCTCCTCCAACTTCAAAATCATCTGGCATCATTGTTTTACCTTTTTTTGTAAAGGGCTTTTGACTTTTTGCACATTCGCTTCGTAAAGCTAGTGTAAGACAAGCATCTGTGGTTAAAAAATATATAAATATGTATGATTGTTTCATGACTGAAAATGACTGATTGTTTGCTAGATAAGACCCTTATTCCTTGGCTGTGATCATGTAGAGCTCTTTGAAGCTGCACTGAAACTGCAGTTGGACCTTCAACCCACTGATCCCTATTGAAGTCCACTATATCCTTGCATGTTTTTCCTCAAAAACCTTAATTTCTTTTCAACTGAAGAAAGAAGACATAAACATCTTGGATGACATGGGGTGAGTAAACTATCAGGAAATTTTTATTCTGGAAGTGAACTTCTCCTTTAAAGACAGATTTATATATTCTCAAACATGGCTAAATGCATGTAAATATAGCCATTGTTAAATTGTCAGCACTGATAGCTGTCTCTGTTTTGCTGATTAACAGAAGTGGTCAGATAGGCTGGTTATAAAAAATTTGGTTGTTTAAAATATGTTTATATTCATCAATAAAGTGGAACAACTTACTTTTTTTTATTATTATTATTTACAATGTGCGAATTTTACAGGAACATTTCATCAAATGAATTTTTATAGGCAAAATATAGGGGAAGGGCATTCTGATCTAATTATGCAAATAAAATTGTTATTTGGTCAGCCAGTTAGCCAAAAGTCTACTATGTTAAAAGTCGGGTAGGCGATTTCAGAAAGGCAAGCAATAGCAGGCTAGCTCAGACAACATAAGATCCCACCCTTCCTCCTAATCACTCTCCAAAGCCACACCTCCTCCAAAGTACATGAAACAAATTTCATAAATTGAAAGCAGGGCTTTACTCTTAATCAAATCATGATATATCCTTTCAGATTATAAAAACAGAATTCAGAAAAATTCTGTTATTTGGTGGACCTAGTAGAGAGCCAAAAGTCAACTATTGTAAAGATTTTTTTAACAAAACACTAACTTTTCTTGAAATGTCTATAATAAAGTGATAAACAATGATTCGATTAAGTGCTCAAACAGTACTTTGGTTACCTTCTCAGGCGAATGCGCTTCTGTTGGTGAGCATCTTACGACCTGGTACTTGTATGTAAAAAGATTAATTTTTGCACACTGACTTAGTAATCCATTGCCATTTTAAATCGTTACCACTACCCTTGAAACCGCAAAGTTATACCGAAGACTTTAGATATGAGCAGGTTTTCAATCACCTAAAATGAAATAAAATTTAGTATGAACACTTTTTATTTTATATATCTTAACAGGTACAGGCCAGAATAAGTATGGTGTTTATACACGTTATATATATGTTTTATTACATTACATACACGTTTATATTAGATACCGTTGCTATGGTTACCTTCTCAAGCGAACGCGGCGAGTGTATGTTTACCGTCTGGTACTTGTGTGTAAAATTAATATGGACTTTAAGATCTCAACCTTTTCCTTCCTTGGGACTACTAAAGTTGCCAGGCCCCCCAAAAGCCCCGATACACATTATCTCGGCATCTCTATAAATCCTGAGGAATCTACAATCCCTAAAACGTCACAAAGGACCTTCTGGTTAAACACAAAACGATTTCCACCTCATGCGTAAGATCGTTCAGATTGATAAAGCGGTGATTCAGTGACAGTCGTCATGGCAACGGACAATCAGAAACTCCCCCCTTCCCCCGCTACAGGCTCCCACCGGCAGTTTGCGGACTGCCGCACCTGACGCACGCAGCACCTGTGCGTGACAGCTGTGCTACAGTGGTGTGACGTCAGCAGAGCAAGTGAGTCAGGATCTTCCACACACCGCGTATGATAGCCAAAAAAACCCAAAACCCTAACCAAACCCTTACGCTAATTTGGTTGCTACGCCCAAACATACACGAGCAGTAAAATGGATCTAAAGGTTATTCTTATCTCAAAAAGCAGTTCTTAGCAACTCACCAAGGACGTTTGCTAAGCAATGAACGTGTGTTGTGCTGACGGTGGACGTAACAAAGTTAGACCGAGCCGATACGTCACAGGTCGGAATAGACAAGAATCCTTAATCGGTCTGAAAACATCGAGAGCAACGTACCTGTAGTTCCGATTTCCATTCATGAGGTCTCTGTCCGGATTCTAGCCGGCTCCAGGGGATCAAATACCGGCTTAAAGTGTTTGTTTAAACCCGTTGAATATCCTCCGCAAACCAAACTACACCCCGGCTCCTACCGCGGGTGTCGAAGCGGGCCGCTCGGAGGTTCTGCTCCGGTCGGAGGTCCAAACAGCCAGCACCAAGTCAGTCAACCAAAAGGCACGAACTCCCCACGGTGTCTCCTACCGTATGCCGCAGATCCGTAATTGCTACCAGCTGACAAGCCAAAAGACGCCGAAGGAAATATTTTTAACAGCCGTCGCGAAACAGAGTTTGTCAGGAGCCTCGAACCATTCGCGGTGTCTTCTAAAGTGACAATCTCATATAATTTAAAGACACACACACACACAGATATTAAGTTTATAGACGAATATCCGCGGCCGAGTCGAAAATGTGTCTTTTATTCCAATCGCTTTAGTCCGAGTTTGCCAGCGGCCGTTGACGTCTCATCGACTCTGTCGGTGTGTTACCGGTTTGCCTTGGGTTTACCATCTCTATACAGTCAGGGTGTGTTGCCAGATCTGTACAACACAAGCAAGTTGGTCTAATAAAACTAACTCGGAACATGCGGCTTGCGTATCAAAATCAGCCTAAAATAGCCAATTTTTTAGCCTAAAGTTTCTCTATGTTTCGGGTCACTGTAAAACTGAAATATTCCTCAAACATGAAATCGCCTATATTTATAAACAAAAACAAGCCTAAAAATTTAAAATGCACGGACATGGCAACACTGAATCAGGGAGACCCACAGGAAATACCAAACGCAGGAAACACCGTCACTTCCTATAATGTAATTTATTTGATCCGCCTTTGATTGTTAATTAATGAGTAGTGTAAGTACATAAATGACATGAACTCTCTATAAAAATGTTTTTATTGTGAAGGGGAAAAAATCTGTTTGTATATATGTATATATATTTAAATTACAATTGATTTTAGATCAGTAAATGATAATATTCTTCTCATTGTTTTACAACAACAAATCCTCCAATGTGTTAATTTGCTCTGATATCATATTCACATGAAAAAAGAGACATACATCCTAAATGTCAAATATTAGTGCTGTATTTTATGTTAACCTTAAAGATTGTGTACTTTATTTTAATCACATTTCACTTTGAAATAGCGTTTGTCTTTTCTCTGTTTATTAGTGCTCATCTTTGTGGTAGTGTCTTACATTTTTTTGTTTTAAACATTGTAAATAGAAAAAAACAAACTGTAATACAGGTAGAAAAAACTATTTTAATACCACCACTGTACTGCAAACTATGATCTACAGATGGCAGAAGTGTGCTTGGCATGTATCTCATTACCAAAGAAGAAGACTGTACAGGATATATCCTGCACTGTAAACGTGAGAACAGTATCTGGTGGTTTTGATTAATCCTTTTGTTGTGTTGATGTAATTTCTATGGTGTAAAACAGAAATATCAATCAATTTAAATTAATTTTCTTTTTTAAATCATCTCATATTAAAGATTAAATAATCTGGGCACTAATCAATGGTTTACATATTGAACATATGTAAATAACTAGCTGCATAAAGTCGTGAACGTACGCCAGAAGGTTGATGAACAACAAAAATCTCAAACCCTATTTATATGTGCTACTATATTAAGATTTGATTCTATAATACATGTGATTGATTAAGCTAAAATTCAGCTAAACCAGTATTGAGATCAATAACTTAACTTTTGTGTATCTCACTACCACTTGGAATATTCTCTCCAGGTAAACAAAAGGACTGTACATTCAGTTATTTTTTTCATGTTTCTTTTCTAATCTTCCATATGCACTGATAGCATAAGCACTGATCGGACAGTCAACAGTATTTCCTTTAGGTATTTTACGAATGGACATTTTTGCCTAGGATTAATTATTTTTAATTCATGGCATAATGTTTCAGAGGAATGGATAAAGTCATAACCTGTTTCACCAAGCGCCCAGATGCTTCGGTCCGTCTCATCTGTTTTCCCTGGGCAGGTGGAGGCTCTATCCATTATGCCCGCTGGGCCAAAACTCTCAACAACTCTATTGAAGGTAACTCCCCTACTAAAAACAAACAAATACATTTAATATTAATTGTATTTGTTTACATTAATTGTATTAAGTACACATTTTTAGTTTCATTGTTCATTCAAAGGTAGTATATTTTTAGTTTAATGTAATTGTTCGTTTATTTTCAGTGTACTCAGTTCGACTGCCAGGTAGAGAAGGGAGAGCCAAGGAACCATTTTTTCAAAATATGCAGGAAATCATTGATGAGGTCATCGGTGTGCTTCTTCCACAACTCAAAGAAAAACCATTTGCACTCTTCGGACATAGGTTTGTAACACTGTTGCTAAAGTAGCAGGACATTATGACAGATTTTAAAAAGTGTATATAAAATTATATGGTTTTAAATTATGTACACTACCAGTCAAACGTTTTTGAACAGTAAGATGTTTTTTAAAGAAGTCTCTTCTGCTCACCAAGCCTGCATTTATCCAAAGTACTGCAAAAGCTTTAATATTGTGAAATATTTTTGAATATATTTTAAAACGTAATTTATTCCTGTGATCAAAGCAAAATTTTCAGCATCATTACTCCAGTCTTCAGTGTCACATGATCCTTCAGAAATAATTATATTATGCTGATTTATTAGTTTACAAGAAACATTTATTAGTATTAATATTATCAATATTTAAAACAGTGAAGTATATTTTTTCAGGATTCTTTGATTGATTTGACATTTATCTGATCTGAAATAAAAAGCTAACATTATACACTATACCATTCAAAAGCCTGGAGTCAGTATAATTTTTACTTTATTATTTTTTGGGGGAAAGAAATTATAGAAATTAATACTTTTATTTAGCAAGGATGCTTTAAACTGATCAAAAGTGATGATAAAGACAATTCTAATGTTACAAAATATTTCTATTTCAGATAAATGCTGTTCTTCTTTCTATTTATCAAAGAAACCTGTTTTCAACATAATAATAATAAAAATGTTTTTTTGAGCAGAAAATCAGAATATTATAATGATTTCTGAAGGATCATGTGACTGGAGTAATGATGCAAAAAATCAGCTTTGAAATCACAGGAATAAATTACATTTTAAATTATTTTCAAATAGAAAACTGTTATTTTAAATAGTAAAAATATTTCAAAATGTTACTGTTTTTGCTGTACTTTGGATGGAAAAAAATGCATGCTTGTTGAGCAGAAGAGACTTCTTTAAAAAAAAAAACCTTACTGTTCAAAGACTTTTGACTGGTAGTGTATACGTTGATGTGTAGCGGTGAATCATCACAGTCAATATAAAAGGCAAATATATACCTTTTTATATAAATAAATAAATACCTGTTCGTTCGCAATTTCTGTAGTTTTGGAGCTATGACCTCCTTTGCTTTTGCTGAGCATGTAAAGAAGGTCTACAACCTTGAGCCGATCCACGTGTTTCTCTCTGGAGCATCTGCACCATATGTAAGTGTGATTTGTTCTGTATGTTTTCATATCTTTCAGTTGTAAACAGCCAGAAGGATTTGTCACATGAAAACAAATGCAGAGCATGATCATCTCACATATTATACACAGTGACTTCATAAGCTTAAAAAATGTTAAATCAACATATAAGTGGTACTTTCATTTTATGTGTTTTGCAAAGGTCAGATATTTTATTTATATTAAAAAAAGACTATACTTGTTTGTGCAAATATATTTAAATGCCTATTTATGTTTATGTAATAAAATTATGATTTTTTATGTAAGTCTGAGGCAAGACTGCAGGCACCAAGAAGAAGCCATCTGTCAGATCAGGAGTTTCTTGTGTGGGTCACTTCTATTGGAGGCACACCACCAGAATTACTGGCCAATGCTGAGCTCGCCAAACTCTTCTTACCTGCGCTGAAAGCAGACCTCTGTGTAGTGGACAACTATAGGTGGGTTCAGAAAAGAAACAGACAAACTTAAGTGTCTTTCCTTAAAGGGTAAGAAAACATCAACATATTTGTCATGAAACAAACTTACATATAATACAATATGTCTGGCAGATGTAGCAGACCATCAACACCCTTTCTGTCATGTCCAGTATCGTGTTTTGACGGAAAAGAGGATGTACCCCATGACTTACAAGGTGAGTCTGACAGATAAATGGTTCAGTTTTAACTAAAACAGTGTTGCAACAGCATGGTTCTTTTTTGTCACCATTTACAAGCTAAATTTATGTGCAGTTTTTGAATTGTGTCTCTTCTGCTTTACAGCTTGGAAGGACATGACAAGTGGTGACTTCACTGTGCAGATGCTTTCTGGATCTCATTTTTACTTGAAAGAAGAAGCAAATGAAAAATATATACTGGACCACATCACAAAACATCTTGAGACGGCAGAGATGGACTATCTGTAGAAACTCTCTTTCATTATTTAACAGCAAACGTGATAAGTTTATGATATAACAACACATGCATTCCTAATTCATATTCACACATTTTGTGTGCATGTGAGAAAAATAAAATAGATACAAAAGGTTAAACCAAGTAATGCCAAAAGTAATCATTCCATTAACGGTGCACTGAAATATTCCCCTGCTGAAAAAAAAAAAAAACCAGCTAAAACCAGCCTAAGCTGGTTGGCTGGTCATAGCTGGTTTTATCTGGTTTCCCAGCCTGGCTAGGCTGTTCAAGCTGGCCTCCTGAACATTTAAAGAAGTGTCCAAAACCCCTCTAAAACCAGCCTGCTGACCAGCTAAGACCAGGCTAGATGACCCGCTAGTTTTAGCTGGGAGTTTTTTTTATTTCCAGCAGGTCATGCCCTATTTTGACCAATAAAGCATGAATAACCTAGATGTATACAATACAGTAATTTTAGAGGGTTAAAAAATGTATTATGAAAATAATTATCAAGTAATCATACCCAAAGCTGTAAAAATATATAGCTAAACTAACTGTATAAAATAAAACACTTGGATGGTTGAATGGAAAGGGGTGGGGGCAATTAACATTTTTAAATAAAATTTGTATGTAAATATGTAAAAAGTGTGAACAGTGTTGTGGGAATTTGCCTTAGCTTTGCTAATCTGTTACTAAGGTATTCAGAGTGTTTTTTAAACGTTACTGTGGGATTTTTAGGGTCAAACTAAGTCAAATTCCAACCAAAGTGATTCACGGATTGGTATGCAATTCAACAAGTATCAGTTACGTGCAACAGCTGACACGAGCGTTAATGGAGATGCCGCGGTTAGATGATGAAACATCTTAGTGTGTAATTGTTGAGTGTTGCTATGCTGTATAAATTATTGAATAAGCTGTTGCGTCGCCCCGTTACCATGAGACCTGCTTACTGTTTTTACTGCTGGACTCACAACAGCCGACTGACAACACATCTGAAAGTTGCATCACTTTCGGTAAGTCAAATTAATGTTTTCGGTTGTTTACAAATGCCATATATATATGAACTTTATTTAAATATTTAACTCTTAAATGTATATGAATACATAAGTCGAAGCAGCCCATACATTTAACAAAGTATAGGTATAGTAAAAGTAGGCAAAGTATAGCTATAAGTTTAACTTAAGACTGTGTGACAAATCATTTTATGAAAGTACAAATATTCAGTATAGTCTCTCTATTAGGTCATGAAATACATATAAATACAGGATAAATATACAGAAATCAGTAAGTTATTTTTATATATATATATATATATATATATATATATATATATATAATATATATAATTCTGGTTATTTATGCAACAAACACATCACTGAACAATGTAATAATTGTTCATTTGCAATTAATACTAGTATTATTACTAAACTATAATGCTTCCTAAAATACATAAAAGAGATTTTACGTTACCAGAGTGAATTTAAGGGGCATTACTGATAGGGTGATTGTATCCAATAATAAAAAATAGTAGCCTAATAATAATAAACAATTGTAAAAAAAATCGTGACACGTGGATAACAAACAGACCGGTAAAGCACAACCAGAACCATATAAAATGTTGCCATGTGTGTTACCATTTGCCTGTTTACCAGAACTGTTTCTTTTGTCTTTAATCTTGTTTCTATGATACCAGCAAACATGGCCACCCTGAGCTCAAAGCCAGGCTTGCGTTACAGTGTCTCTGACTGGGCAACCAATAATAAACAGATATCAGACACTGCTGAGTACAAGCGCAGTATTTCACACGACATACGCCAGGAAGGAAGAGCTCTGCGTAATGAGACGACCAATAAGGTAATGATCGGGGTGGTTTGAGAGTTGTTAACAAGTCTTTTAGATTATAAATCTTTTGCTGTTACTGTCATCCCATCAGACACACTGGGATGAGTATGACAGCAGCCGGCGACTGAGTGACAGAATCAATGACGTCACGCACTGGAAGGAGAATCTGAACGCTTGTGCGCAACAAGTGGATGCAGAAATGGACGCTCTTACTCTGGTGATTAATGAGCTCATTAAACCATATTCATACTTTCTTCTGAAAATCCTGAAATATCAGTTTAAAAACATTGTGATGGTACAATTGTAATAAGGCGAATGGATGTCTGTTCTGGGTGTTTGTATGTTTGGTGAGCGGGTACGAAATTCCGCGAAAAGGGCGGATTGCTTTACTGCAGCAACAAATGCACCTGTACAGCCTGTATTTACGACAGTGAATTCCACTAATTTAACTGTAGGGTGCACCAAAGACGCAAAAATACACAAAACTACATAAAGTATTTTTATATAAATAAATTTACTGAAAAACAACTAGTGTAGAAACTATTTTTACTCAAAAATTGCTAGTATATTTTACAAATTATTACAAGGAAACATCAGGTTACATACTGAATTAAATGTGAAATGTGAGATATAAACTCAGAATTGTGAGAACAAAGTCAGAATTTTAAGATATAATGTTGCAATAACCTTTTTTATTCCATGGTGGAACCAAGTTTCCTTAAATAATCTTTGTGTTAATTACAATTTAATTTTTTTTTTTTTTTTTTACTGTTTTAGTAGAAAAACATGTAAAACATACTTCAATAATTATGGAAGCCCATTTCCACCACAGAACAAAACAAAATAAAATAAAATAATAGGTGTTTTTATCAGTTCTGACCTTTTTCTTCCAATATTACCTTTATATCTAGCAGGTTTTACTTTTTCCCCTCACAATATATATTACACAGTTTCTCACAATTCTGAAAAAAAGTAATTATTGCAAAATATAAACAAAATATAAACTCAGAATTCTTACTTTTTTCCTCACAATTGTGACCCTGGACCACAAAACCAGTCATAAGGGTCAATTGAGATTAAGATTATTGTACATAATATGAATAAATAAGCTTTCAATTGATGTATGGTTTGTTAGGATATGACAATATTTGGCTGTGATACAACTATTTGAAAATCTGGAACCTGAGATTGCAAAATATATATATATATATATATATATATATAGAGAGAGAGAGAGAGAGAGAGAGAGAGAGAGAGAGAATCACCTTTAAAGTTGTCCAAATGAAGTTCTTAGCAGTGCTACTTATGAATGGTTCTGTGGTCCTGGGTCACAATTCTGAGTTTACATCTTACAATTTTGAGTTCATATGTTGCAATTCAGTTTTTTTTTTCCTGCCACTGAATATAAATTGCAATTTTTTTTATTCACAGTTGCAACTTTATATCTCACAACTTTTCTTCTTTGAATTCTGTGAATTGTGAGATATAAACTCAGAATTGTGAGAACAAAGTCAGAATTTTAAGATATAAAGTTGCAATTACCTTTTTTATTCCATGGTGGAAACAAGTTTAATCTTAAATAATCTTTGTGTTAACACTACAAGTAATCTGTGTGCTAAGTCCAAGGAGGAGACGGAACGAGCCCTTGCTGCCACCGTTCTGCCTCTTGAAGTCACTGCAGAGTGCTTGAACCTCAGGGAAGGTCGTCGTGGCAAGGAGCTTATCAGCGACCCTGTAGAAGCTGAACTGAAGAAGGAAGTAGAGGTGATTGATGGAGCACAACGTGTCCTTCAGCAGTGCATCGATCAGGCCTTTGAACAGCTATGGTAAGTACATTCAGATAGACATTAATTGGTTTAAGCCACAGCAGTCTGCTTTGTTTATTTTGGATAACAATGAGGCTTATATAAATTAAATTTCATATATCTTTTGCCTATGCCTGTTGATATGATAAAGATTAAGTGGTTTCTAATCTCAACATATCTTATTAGTCGCTTACAGGAAGCACGGCAACAGCTAACAATTGACATTCAGGATAAAATAGAGGCCCTTGACGTGGACATGTCATGCTTGTCTCTTACTATACGGTCACCTGAGATCTCCCTGAAGCCCAACCCCACAAGAGTGCCCCCCGGGTGAGCATATGAGTTTATCTTGATATAATATTTTTTAACATCCTGAGAGTATAGTTCTATGAAGGGACCCCAAATAGGAATTTAGTATAAACCTCCATTTTTGACATTGTCAACATTCTATGGTAATTAACATTAATGCTAAAAAAATATCTGTAGTGTTTTTTTTTTTGTTTTTTTTTTTGCAGTTCCACAACTCCTCAGCAGTGGGAGCAGTTCAGCCGATACAATATTATCCGAGCTAAAGAAGAAATGCAGGCCTCTGTTCAAATAAGAGAGAACAACAGCATCACAAGAGCGCAGGTGCCACAACTGGTTTACAGATTCAAATTAAATCGTTTAGTATAGTTAAAAAGCTTATTTTTTACATTTTCAAGGGACATGATGTTCCAAATGACTTGCAGTTGAACACAGGATAGCAGCAGGATATTGATTCAATATGATATCCATTCACTACATGCATCTTCTCTTTTAGGTGCAGAATGAGCTGGAGGCCCAAAAAATGGCTGTGGAGTTTGCTCTCCGTAAGCGAACTCACCACGAGGAACAGGCCCATCATGAAATGCAATGGCAGCTGAAAACTGTATGGATTCTTCTTTATTCTCCCCCTTTTTAAATGTGCAATGAAACTGAAAAATATAACATTATTCCCAAAAAAACCCACAAGGTGATCCAAAGAGGTGTAACAGTATCCTCTTGAAGGGTTTTATTTTGCAATAATGACCATCTGACTGCAAAATATTTTTCTATTTTATGACTTCCCACCAAAAATCAATACATGGACTTCGATTTGAGTGTATCTTATTTGATTATGTGAGAAAGCAGACTGTGGACTAATACTAGCACTGGTTGTTAGGGCCTATATAATTAATTATTCAAAAATACAGCTTAAGTCAAAAGTTTACACAGAATCTGCAAAATGTTAATTATTTTACCAAAATAAGAGGTATCGTATAAAATGCATGTTATTTTTTTATGTAGTACTGACCTGAAAAAGATATTTCACATTTAAGATGTTTGCATTTAGTCCACAAGAGAAATTAATAGTTGAGTTCAAAGCTTACATACACTTGATGATCCACAGCTGTTTATTTGTTTAGTGATAGTTGTTAATGAGTCCCTTGTTTGTCCTGAACAGTTAAACTGCCCACTGTTCTTCCAAAAAACCCTTTGTTTGACAATGACTGTATGATTTTGAGATCCATCTTTTCCTTTTGAGGACAACTGAGGGACTCATATGCAACTATTACAGAAGGTTCAAATGCTCACTGATGCTTCAGAAGGAAACACGGTGCATTAAGAGCCAGGGGTGTAAACTTTTGAATAGAATGAAGATATGTACATTTGTTCTATTTTGCCTAAATATCATATTTTTATTCATTTAGTACTGCCATTTAAAAGCTACAGAAGATACTTACATGTTTCCCAGAAGAGAAAATAGGTTACATTTCTCTGATCTTCAAATTCAAAAAGTTTTCACTCTCCACGTCTTAATGTATCATGTTTCCTTTAGGAGCATCAGTAAGCATTTGAACCTTCTGTAATAGTTGCATATGAGTCCCTCAGTTGTCCTCGGTGTGAAAAGATGGATCTAAAAATCATGCAGTCGTTGTTGGAAAGGGTTCAAATACACAAAAATGCTAAAAAACCAAAGACCTGTATTTTTTTTTTCTGAAGAACAGTGGGCAGTTTAATTGTTCAGGACAAACAAATAAGGGACTCATGAACAACTATCACAAAAAAAAACAAAAAAAAACACACAACTGGATCATTCACGTAACAACACAGTAATAAGAATCAAGTGTATGTAAACTTTTGAACGGGGTCACTTTAATAAATTCAACTATTATTTATTCTTGTGGACTATATGCAAATGTCTTTTATTCAGGTCAGTAGTAAATAAAAAATAACATGCATTTTGTATGATCCCTCTTATTTTGATTAAATAATTAACATTTTGCAGATTCTGCAAGGTTTATGTAAACTTTTGACTTCAACTGTATCTGATACAAGAATGCAGCATTTGACTATTTAGAAAGTAGTATTCAACGGTGCTATGTGGTAATGGATGAATAGAATGAATAATATTTAATTGTATTATGTGTGCCAATACCTTTCAGACTCAAGAAGAAATTGCTGAGCTGGAGAAGGACATTTGTGGCCTAGAGGAGGACATGCAGGCCAAGATGGCTCCTTTAAAGCTGGTCCACACCCGTCTAGAGAACAGGATCAAGAGGCCGGGCATGGACCTGTGCCGAGATGAGGTAAGCTCCACCACCAGTTCATTGGCAACTTGCATAAAACATACATTGAAATTGGATTTCGCCAAATGACAATAAATATGATCATTCATCAGCAATAAACAGATGCATGACCTTTATTCTAGTTGGTGTCTTCCTACGAAAAACAAACACAATCCATCTGTTGTGTTTTGATTTGTTATCTCTTAACCCATTCCTCCCAGGTCCAGTTTGGGTTGGTGGATGAAGCCAAGCAACTGGAAGCCAGCATTCTGGCACTGAAACAGAAGCTTGCACAGGCCCAGTGAGTCCACTGTTTTAACTCCATTCCTCCTCTTATTCTATATAAATAATGCAAATTCAAAAAGAATTTGACCTGTTAACACCTTTGCCTGCCAGGCACTCCCTGCAGTCTCTGAAACAGCATGAAGCTCAAATGATAGAGGATCTGTCTCGTAAGCAGGATGCCCTGTCGCTGGAGCAGCACAGCAGCCAAACCCGTCAGCGCCTGACTCTGAGGGTCCAGACTGAAGGTCTGCCTTCAGCTGTGGTGCCTCTCACCAACTCTAGTGGCAGACACAAGCTGGACCTCGCTTGAGTTGACACCCTGATTCTCACCTTATACTTAAGGTGATGAAAGCTAAATTTCATGGGCGAAATCCAGTCATTTCTACAGGAATCTGTGTGATTAGGAGTTTCACATGAGGACATAAAGATTTCATTTGTGTTTAAGTTGAAAGTGCTTGGTTTGATGTGCGAGGTGCTTTATCCATCTCTATGCTCTCTATGCTATGCTCTATGCTACTGACAATGGATGGGTTTTTTTTGTCTGCGAAATTTCACTAATTAAACTGCACCTTTAGTCTAAATAAAGTCAATTAATGAAAATATTATTTTTCTTTTCAAATAAGCTGAAATCATAACTCACAACTTTCTCCTCATTCCAGTGCAGGGTTGCCAGGTCTGCAAAACAAAACTAGCTCAATGGCCAATCAAAACTGGCCCAAATCGCCTATCGCATATATCAAAACTCAAAATATGCTACTCCCATCCATATTTTACAGTTATGCATTATGTGCAGTTTCAGCTTAATCTTTATAAAATAGTGCTGTCAGTTGAAATTTTTTTTATCTAATTAATTATATGATGTGTCCATTAATTAATCTAATTGTGTTAAATGAGAAAGTATTAAGTAGACATTACAAGTAGTAGCTTTAAAAAGAAATATTTAATTTGATTCAGCATAAAATTTATTGCACATAAACTATAGAACATAAGAAGATAATTTGAGAAACATCTCAGTTTTTTTCGCTCATGCAATGGAAGTCACTGGTAACCACCTTTGTTACCAACAGTCTTCAAAATACCTTCTTTTATGTTTCACAAAAGAAAGTAAGTCGTTCAGGTCTGAGTAAATGATGACATTATTTTTTTTGGGTTAACTATCCCTTTAAAGGTTTTCTCCCCTTCTTTATGAAATAATACTCTAAATACGAAACTAAACTACCAACAGGTGGCGGTAAATGTATTTCATTCGATTTGCTAATTCAAACGGCTAATTCATTCAGGAAGCTAGTAAATGGCTCACGTTATAAATGGGCGTTTGAATCACTGATTCACACAATTCATTCAAAACACGGATTCATTCAGAAACATAGACGCACAACAGTTCTGCTGAGCAAAAACTGAGCAAAAACAGACAATACTGTGTTTAATATATAACACACAAATATAATATTAACTTATAATTTACAAAACTGTTGTATAAATCCACATTATATTCAGGACAAACAGCACTTGTGTGATACTGCATTCGCTGCTCGTGTGATATTGCTTATCATATATTATAAATATGAGACAAAAATGCATAATCTTGATTTTAAGGGCATGACTGCCTTTGTGAAGTTGATGCCCTGCATCATATTTGTCAGCAGTCAACTGTAATAAATGTAAAATGACATACAGGGCCAGGGGGCGGGCTAGTGCGTAACTGCGTTAAAATATTTAAATTGTGTTTTTTTCATAACTAATTAATTAACGCATTAAACTACCAGCCCTACTATATAGTAGTAATCATAAACACAGTCTGTTTTCATAAAGCGCCTGTTCCTTGGACTGTTGACTGAACGCCTGATGCATATCGCACACAAAATTAGAAACGTTTCATGAGTTTCAAAGTCGTCATCGAATTGGTCGAATTATACAGAATTTCCAAGAGACGTGTGTGTTGCATTCTTAAATGTCCCGCCGGGAAACAAAGATGCTGTGATGCCAAATCCCCTTATGAAAGAAGAAAGACATTGTGTTTACAACTGTGACAACGAGTGCTTATCTGGATCAACTAAATGCTGGATTTTCAAAAGTATGTGAAATATATAAAGTTCACAGCATAGACTAATACATCTGAAAGTTTTTCACACTGGACTGTTTGTGGGGACGTTCAACGCCCCTAAACATTATGCGTAAGTAATTTGGACTTTTGGTCAGTCCTTGGCCATTCAAAGCAGCCAAGGTTTCCAGACCTTCTGTCATCAATCTGAAGGTCTGGCTACATGAGACTCCACAAAGATTAGGTAAAATTAGGTAAAATATTTAATTCCAAGCACTTTAGTCAAATACAATTTATGCAAGAGGTCAAACTTCTAACCCATGAGGGAAAAAAACAACCCATGGCAACATTTTAAAAGCAGCCCAATTCCACAGGAATACAGTGGATTTGGCAACCCTGGTTCAAATTTTTGATGTCCGGTAAATGAACATATTGACACAGGGCCATGCACTTTTATAAGTAAATGACGTGAGTGTGACATTTACCATTCTGGTGTGGCCACTAATGGTAAGGTAATAAAGGGGAAGTACAGTAGATAGACACGTTTTGCAGACATGTTTATTCAAAGCGGTTTACGGTTTGTTCAAGGCATACATTTAATCGGTACTTGCGAATTAAACCCAAAGCCTTGGAGTTGCCAGCACCACAGTCTAACAGTTGAGCTGCAAAAATGGGTGATTTAACTGGTAAGAGAGAGAGGGTGGAAACTATTCAGGGGGAACTAAATGAACTAAATAAATTGATTTATTAATTGCATAATAAATTGTATTTTTTTATTCCAGTATTTCACAAAATTGCCTCTTCTTATGTGTTTACCAGCCTCAATTGTGTTTTCAGTGTGGTAATGGTTTTTGAGTATTGCATTTCAAACATTTTATGAGCTAGAGTGGAGCAAACATCTTAAATATGAAAACATACTAACAGGTTTTAATAGCTGTGTAATGATTATTGTCTTGACTCATGGTACCCTGCATGTGAATCATTGTGTCATATATTGTTAAATGGTATTTTTGTTTTCACAGACCTTTACAGCAACGTTAATCCATCTGTCAACATATTTCTATTTTATGTGTGGGAAGGGAAGCTAATGTTGCATGAAAGCCTCTATTTAGACTGGACTTTGACTCTTAGTGATGAACATGATAAAATAATGGGTGACACAAAAATCTATGCCCATTCATTGGTGAGGATTTATCAGTTCTGTTGAAGTTAACTGCTACACTAATGTATCTAAAGGGGACTGTTTGCGTCTAAGTGAAATAACAAGGAGGAAGGTATTATTTAATGGGGTTAAGTGCATGGCAAATATGACAGAGCTCAAATTGTAATCAAGTTTATATGTAAATGCCATTATATGAAAACTAAGGTGCTACTTTGGTGTTGATATGTATGTTGTTTTTGCTGTTTATAACTGTTCTTATAAATCTACAGCAAAGTTGAGGTTGTACACGGTTGCTGAAGCTTTCTGTTCTGTCATTGCTTTTCATGCTCAATGTCTTTACTTACATAGTTTGATGTGGTTAGGCAAGCTTGGTTTGAGCTGGTATTTTTTAAAAAATGTAATAAAAATATTTAGAATATACTAAATTCACTGGTTTTAATTGTTTAATTTTAGACTTTTTTAAAGCATTCATGTTTTCTTGAGATCCCTTGTGACTAATTCAATTTCTATTATTATTGTTAAATATATTGTTTTGATTTTGTAAAAAAATCCCCAAAATATTTATTTTATATTTTCTTCGTATATTAATGTCACTACCGAACAGTGTATGTTTTAGTCCACTGGCTGAATTTTTTTTTTTTACTACACCCTTACATTTATAATCAGGCAATATTTGTGTCCTCTTTCTCGTAGCTACACGGTGAGTAGGCCCCATCATTTTGAGGTAAAAGTGTTCAAAAGTCTGAAAATCTGTGTGTAACTTTAAGGAACATCACTACCAAATACCTTTTTTCTGCAATGAAGCACCCTTTTTCAGGTGTTATTAAATAACATTTAGTTTTTATATGTGTACAGCTGTTCAGAACTGTGCTAGCTAACCATGTACTATTTAGCATATTTGAGCTGGGGCCAAAAGTATCTAAAATTGTCATTACCGTAACAGCCACGACTCGGTATAGTGACAAAAGAGAACAAATAATCCTTTATTTAGGGGGATAAAAAAACACAATTTTAGTACAGTTACAAATTTTTTTGGATTGTAGTATATTTTAGTAGTGTTTTAGTATGTGGGTTAAAATTCTGTAGTGTGATGTGGTCGTTACCAAAACATTCCTGTTACTACCGAAAATGTGCAGTCACAACTGAAACATGGGATGTTTTGTCAAAAATAAAGTATACTGAGTTATCAGAGATGTTATGACAGTGTATTCAATGTATATTCAAACTAATGAGTCAACATGATCAACGTTTTGCCTTTTACAAAGAAAAACTGGATTCAAAATGCAACAAATCGTATAAATCACACTTGAAGTATTGCTAAAATTGTAAAAGTTATTGATTTACCTGTAAAAACTTTTTAATAAAATATCAAAAATATATTTACAAGGTAAATGCAAGCCATTAAATTATTATTACTGTGTTTTGGTAGTGACAAATTTAGGAAGAGGACAAATATTCCAAAACTTTCTAAAAAAACAATATGTGACCCTGGACCACAAAACCAGTCTTAAGTAGCACAGGTGTATTTGTAGCAATAGCAAAAATACATTGTATGGGTCAAAATTATTGATTTCTCGTTTATGCCAAAATCATTAGGATATTAAGTAAAGATCATGTTCCGTGAAGATATATTGTCAAATTCCTCCTGTAAATATAGCAAAACTTAATTTTTGATTAGTAAAACGCATTATTACGAGCTTAATTTGGACAACTTTAGGCGATTTTCTCCATATTTAGATTTTTTTGCACCCTCAGATTCCAGATTTTCAAATAGTTGTATCTTGGCCTATCCTAACAAACCATACATCAATGGAAAGCTTATTTATTCAGCTTTTAATTTAAAAAAAAATTACAATGTAAAAAAATAAAAAACACAATTTGTTGAGTCAGCTTAAAATAATTTGTTACCCTGCTGCCTTAAAATTTTAAGTTCAGTCAACTAAAATAAGTTTAGTCAACTTTAAATGTTAAGTTGTACTAAGTGACAACTTAGATATTTGTGTTTGCTAAACTTAACAGATGGGTAAGTAACCCAGCTGCCTTAAAATTTTAAGTTGATTCAACTCAAATATCTAAGTTGTCACTTTAGTATAATTTAACATTTCAAGTTGAGTAAACTGTTTTTTTGAGTTGACTGAACTTAAAATTTTAAGGCAGCCAGGTTACAAATTATTTTAAATTGACTCAACAATTTTTTTTTTTTTTACAGTGTACCCTTATGTCTGGTTTTGTGGTCAAGGGTCACATATGAGAATTAACTGCAAAATTACTAGAAATCTGTACCTTGGATATCATACAATTTGCATACATTCAAAATTTATGGGAAAAGACATTTTTTTCAAGATGTTTCCAACTCTGACTTTGCACCAATTCTGTAGAATGCCCCATTTATACTGTATGACACATGATAAACAGACAGTATTGACCATGCTTAATAAACTGATCCTAAGGCTTTTTGCACACCGCTATAAAAGCATCTGTTTAATTCATTGTATGCAATAGCCTTTCCTGAATGACATCCCCTAACAGACTCCTAGTTTACAGCTTTAATGGTTTAACCGTCCAGTTCATTTCAAGTGACAGAGTCACGGCTGGATGCGCTCAGCTTCCTGCAAAGCCCATTTATTCTGAATCATTTCACTGATCTAGCGTGTGCACCAAGGGCAAACAAGGCAACACGCGACCATATAAATGCCATCTTGCTGCATTAAGTACCCATCCCCTTGCCTCATATCAGACCAATTCAAGCTCTTAGATGCACTAACCGCCCATCAAACGCCCCTCCCACGCCCCCTCTTTTCCCCCCGCCCTACTTTTTTCCAAATAAATACCAACTTTTGTGCAAATACGAATTTCCTTATTGTCTTCTTGTTTTCGCAGATTGGAGAGTGTTCAGCACTTTATTTGATTCAGGAACAGCCATTCTTTCAAATGGAATAACAAGGGAATATTGCCAGCCAGTGTGGAGGCTGTAAAAAGAAGGCATATGTTAACTGATCTAGGTGAGCTACGAATCAACAAACTGATGTGACATGGAGTTGACCGCATCAAGCTTCATCTCATTGTTGGTCTACATCTTGACCTTCTTGCTTGGACTTCCTGGCAACCTCCTTGTGCTGTTCGTGTACATCCGTAAGGCTCGAAAACACGGTGCCACCCCCAACGTAGTCTACGCTCTTAACCTGTGCGTGGCAAACCTGGCTCTAGTGTCGTGGATGCCAGTCAAAGTGGCTGAGACGGTGCTTCAAGGTTGGGCACTTCCAGGTGTGCTTTGTCCCGTTTACAGCTTCTTTCTTTTCTCTTCAGTCTACGGTAGCAGTTTGATCCTCACAGCCGTCGTCGTGGGCCGCTATCTGAGTATCGCCTATCCTATAACTTACAAACTCTACCGTCGGGCGCGCACCTCTTGCCTGGTGAGCGCCATCTTGTGGGCTATAGTGCTTTTACACTTGGGTCTTGGATTTATTGCCGAAGGAGGGGGACATTTTGTGTCTTTATCAGAGGACAATGTCTCTGCATGCTATGAAAACTTCACACAAGGACAGTTGGAAGTGCTGGTGCCGTTACGCCTGGAGATGGCGTTGCTGCTGTTCCTGCTGCCACTCGTTTTGTCAGCGTTCTGCACGCTGCGCTGCCTAGTACTTGTCAGACATTCTTCTTTGCCCTCTAATGGGAAAAGAAGGGTGTTAGCCATTGCACTCTCCACATTAGTAGTATTTGTGGTCTGTCATGGACCCTACAATGTTTCCCACATGGTGGGCTTTGTCTTGCACACTAACGTGGAGTGGAGGAGTGAAGCCATGCTTTCCTGCTCCTGCAATGTATTTCTTGAGCCCGTGGTCATGTTAATGCTCTCGCCGTGGACGCCGAGGGATTTGGTGAACAGATTGTGCCGTAAACAAAGGAATGCATCATGCAAGCCGTGGCATCAGAATCACTGCAACAGGGCTTCCAGGAACCCTCAAACAATAACGACACAAAGTGCGTCAATAGTAAGCCATGGTGAGTCTAAAGACGACAAAGCAAGCGCAAACAAAACAGACTCGTCCATAAACGTGACCTGATTAGGCTACGGCAAGAAACTCATGGAAATAAATGAGATGTTGACTTTGAACATGGATTTTTTTTTACCTGACCTAAATGTGAGTCACCCAAACAGACATATTTTGTGAGATCATGTTTTGGTGGATATTAAGGATATCAAATGAGAAATTGCACATTCTTTTAACTGAATAGTTCACTAAAAAAATGTTAGTTCTGTCATCGTTTACTTAACTTCAAGTCAGTTCAATCCTGCACTGTAAAAAATAAAAAACAATTTGTTGAGCCAGCTTAAAATAATTTGTTACCCCGCTGCCTTAAAATTTTAAGTTCAGTCAACTAAAATAAGTTTAGTCAACTTTAAATGTTAAGTTGCACTAAGTAACAACTTAGATATTTGTGTTGGCTAAACTTAACAGATGGGTAAGTAACCCAGCTGCCTTAAAATTTTAAGTTGATTCAACTCAAATATCTAAGTTGTCACTTAGTATAATTTAACATTTCGAATTGAATAAACGTTTTTTGAGTTGACTGAACCTAAAATTTTAAGGCAGTAAGGTTACAAATTATTTTAAGTTGACTCAACAAATTGCTTTTTACAGTGTGTATGAGTTTCTTTCTTTGGTTGAGCACAAAAGAAGATATTTTGAAGAATGTTGGCAACCAAACACTTAACAGGAGCCACTGACTGCTATGAAAAAAATAAATTATGGAAATCAATTGCTGGCATTAAATGTTTGGTTGCCAATAGTCTTCACAGCAGTTCCCTTTTCACAATGTTTGCCTCAGTATTTTTTTTAGTAATTTTTTAACCAAAAATCTAAACTGTAGTAAGAATGGTTCACACTTCAGTTTGGAAACCAGTTCTCACCATTAACTATTAACTGCCTCAACTCCTAATTTGCTGCTTATTAATAAGTTAGTACAGTAGTTGTTAAGTTTAGGTACTGACATGTTGCTGTAAGTAATTTATTTTTAGTGTTATTTTTATAGTACCTTTAAACATGCAAGAAGATTTAAAGTAGGCTGTAAAACTCCATGTATATACTTTTGTCTCATTCAAATCTGTTCATTAGAGTAGTACTAATAAACCGTGCTAAATTTGTAATTATTTTCTGATATACTTATACTGTAATTGTTGTTATTTTATACTGTAATAAATACTGTGAATGTGTAAAATGTTTAACATGGACACTGCATTGTAACACTGAATTAAACTGCTCTTCCATTCTCTTGAATGATTTCATTTTCCAGGTGCAGTTTTTGGTGTAATTGGAAATTATGAATTGTTGCAGAATTTGTTACTATAAATATTTATTTTATGTGTACATCACTGCATTTTACAAGTTCGCACAATAGCCATTCCAGGACCACGATGATGTACAGAAATTGTTAATATCCTTAATCCTTCCTTTTACATTATACAAATTTCCAGCCTCATATTTAGATCAGGAAATAAAGAATGCAAAACAATGGTCCCCTGTTTTCACATTATATACAGTAACTTCCATTCCCTGGAATGTTTTGAAAAAATAAAATATTTGCATGTTAAAAGTTTCTGTTTCAAATGAGAAGGAAGCATAAACCTTAGAAATAGGTCAGTTGCTTAAATACAGTCACCATTTTAAGACTGTCTTAAGAATGAGTAAGTACCTTTTAATGTAACTGAATTTGGCCAAACTTTAAGGACTATTCTAAGTAGTTTATACGAACAACAGCCACTGAAGAGTTTTGGTGAGTATGTCTTAAAATCTATTGATCTGTTTTTGAAAATATGTTGTATTAGAATCCACTTGTTTTACTTTGTTTTATTGATATGAAAAAATAATAACAGCAGTGATAAGTTGGATAAGTTGTTGAATAATAGTAATAGTAATAATAGCAATAACAATAGTAAAATAGTTATAATAATGATAGTCACTTTTGCAAAACATCTTCAAACTAAACTTGCGAGGTTCTTGTGTAATATACATATAGTATACCTATATTTTTTTATGTTACAGAATAGTGTTGCCCTGCTTCACGTGATTCACGTGATTTTCTCTCATTTTGCTTTCGCTTAATCCAAAATATCCTATCTAAACCGGACTGATATTCCTGTGTTGTATATATATATATATATATATATATATATATATATATATATATGTATATATGCTGTTAAAAATGAAGGACAACTTTTAAAGAATTGTTATACTGCCTGTGTCATACAAAACCAAAAAGCAACAAAGACACTATATTTCTGTTCTTGATATGGACTAACAGTAAATGGGTCATGAACTGCATTTTATTTAGAATGTTCTCTAATGTTCAATTATTATATTAGTGTGATTATACATAAAAAACAGAATATTTAAAAAATAATTCACACTATTTTCTATCCCGTTTTTGAGCTTCGAAGTAGATAAGGCAAGTAAACGCCCACTGCTAAAATTGGCTAACAGTTGTGGTTATTAAAATAGCAGATGGACGTTGCTGTGATGACTATGAAAATAACATGACCCATTAAAACAAACAGATACTCAGTATATATCAAACGGTCTGAAACAGCAATGCAGTAGTGGTAAAGACACCTTTACTCAAACGTATGTGTTGTGACATTACTGTTGGATCCACTTCATCAGACTCAGCAGGGCATCACCTTATACTTTCAGTCTCTCTAAACCCCCAATAGTATGTTCCTGCACATACAGCTCTAGGACCACATTTCTAGGACCCTATTTTTTTGCAGGGCATCACCTTATACTTTCAGTCTCTCTAAACCCCCAATAGTATGTTCCTGCACATACAGCTCTAGGACCACATTTCTAGGACCCTATTTTTTTTGTGACAGCGCCATCTAGAGGTGACCTAATTTAAGCATACAACAAAAACTATTCATTTTTTATCTTTCCATCTTATTTTTAATGTAAGAGCTGGTGTGAACTTGTGTTCGAGGCGGTGTCAGCAATCTCCATTTAGCCTATTTAGCTGTGCAAAACAGTTCATTGTTCTGCTGAATGTTATAAATTAGCATTTGTATTCAGATGATCTTACATTTATTAATGTACTAATAAACTCACTAATTTGTAGCGCAACTGTTTTACCGTTTACTGGATGTCATGTGTGTCACACATCAGACCTGAATCGCTGTGCTGTGGATAATGAACTATAGTCTCAAGAAAACTTAATTTAAAACCAGAATATATGAAGAGTTCAGATGCAAAACCAGCTAAAAGCCATCTTGGTCAAAAATGAGATGATACTGAGTGAATGCTCCTGACACATATTATACGTCTATCAAATACTTTTACTTCAAACTTGTTGAATTCCAGCCTCAGCCCAATCAGAAGTTCCAGCACTTACACTACCGTTCAAAAGTTTGGGGTCAGTAAGACTTGTAATAGTCTTTAAAGTAGTCTCTTATGCTCATCAAGGCTGCATTTATTTGATTAAAAATATAGAAAAAAAACAACATGATCCTTCAGAAATCACTCTAATATGCGGATTTATTATTAGAATGATCAATGTTGGATAATATCAACAGTTGTGCTGCCAAATATTTTTTGGAACCTGTAATTTTTTTGTTTTGTTTTTCAGGATTCTTTCATGAATAACAAGTTTAAAAAGTACAGTGTTTATTCAAAATATAAATATTTTATTATTAACTTTTAATAAACTTTTAATTATTAACTTAATACACCCTTGGTGAATAAAAGTATTAATTTCTTAAAAAAAAAAAAAAAAAAAAAAAAAAAAAAAAGAAACAATAAAAATGTACTGACCCCAAACTTTTGAACAGTAGTGTACATAGAAACCTATACAAAGTAGCCAGAAAGAAATGCTCATTTTAAAGAAATACGTCAGATGGATTTAGAGGCTTTTGCATCTGAACTCTTCATATCTAGAATATATTGAAATTAGGTTAAATAATTCAAACGGGTTACCAATGGGTATGTTAAGGGGTAGGAGTTGGTTAGGACAATAATTAAGTGTATACAATTAAACAACTACATATTTCTTTAAAAAATAATAATATACAGATTTGAATAGCAAGCGCTATTAAATAGTATGAGATGCTAATACATACATATATACAATAAATAAATAAAATAAAATAAGATGATACCAAAAAAAACTATAGGGTCCTAGAAATGCGGTCCTGAAACTGCAGTCTCCGGTTGTGCAGGAACACCCTTCTCCTCTAAACAGGCTGCATCGTACTGTCTTACTGTCGTAAGATCTGTGAGAAATTTGAAAGAAACTGGCCACTGGGGGGCGATATTGCATTTTTCAAGGGCGTAAACCAGGGATAAGCAACGTCGGTCCTGGAGTGCCAATGTCCTTCAGAGTTTAGCTCTAACCCTGAAAAGAAAAAAAAAAAAAAAAACTCACCTGTTTTTAGCCCTATTAATTCTTAAGACCTTGATTAGCTTGTTCAGGTGTGTTTGATTAAGGTTGGAACTAAAGCAAAGAACTTATATTGACAAGAAGTGAAAGCCAATGGAACGTTCCACTGCAACAGCGGCGTCCAGCAGCAGCCCTACGCGACTCGGCAGTCCACTAGCTTCTTGCTGTCGCTATGGCAAATATCTTTTTAAAAAAAAAAAAAAAACGTACATTAAAGCTAAAATACACAACCATTGAAAATTTTTAACCAATGTATATTATAGACTATAGACCCTAAAGAATCATATTAACTTGTGGAAAATGGGCATCCGATGACCCCTTTAAGTAACTTCAGTTTTTTTTTTTTTTTTTTTTTTTTTTGCTATTTTGGAGCTACACAGACTCAGTTACACTTAAGAAGAATTGCAACAGTGACTCAATTCTAAATATGTTTTCATAACAGAATGCAAATCATACTACAAGACAAATAACAAAGAAATAGTTATTGGTAAGTCTCAGATAAAATCACAACAGCCGGTTCTTTAAATAGTACTGATAAAAACTATAAGAATACATCTGAAATAGGTGTGTGTATGTATTACAGGTGGTGTCTTAAGAAGAACCTGCAGGGCTGTTTTCTAAAGTGAAGAACTTTACCACAGGCCGACGACAATGTCAGCAGATTCGACAGCGGGTCTCGTCATTAACATCATCACATTCCTGATTGGTTTTCCTAATACTGTGCTGGCGTTCTGCTCATGCATTCGCAAGATTCACAGTAAACCTCTCCCTATTGACATATTCATGTTGAACCTCACTGTTTCTGACCTCATCTTTCTCACTTTCTTGCCTGTCAAGATTAAAGAGGCTGCAGATGACATGGTTTGGAACATGCCCTATATCCTGTGCCATTTCAATATGTTCATGGTCTTTATTCCTTTGCATACCACCAGCCTGTTCTTGGCTGCAATAAGTGCTGAGCGCTATGTGTGTGTACGATTTCCAGTTAAGTATAAAAGTCAAAGAAGAAACCTCTATACGATATTAATATGTGTCGCCATCTGGGTGCTTGTTATAATAGTAATAGTATTTGCTCACGAGGCTGCATACACAAATCCTGAAAAGAAAGAACCTCTGAGATGTTACAGAGACTTCACTCCAACACAGCTGAGAAATCTTAATGAAGTACGTCTGGCTGTTCTTGGGCTATTTAGCTTGACACCTTTCATCATTTACTGCTTCTGTTACATTAATGTCATCCATATTTTGTTGAAGCTTCCTCTCATTAACCGCTGTCGCAGGCTCCGGGCGATTGGGCTGGCTTTGGGGACATTCCTTTTGTGGACAGTTTGTTACGCTCCTATCAGTGTATCATACATAGTTGGCTACATCAGAAAAGAAGATCCAAAGTGGCGTACAGAAGCTTTAATGCTGACTACTTTAAATGCATGTTTTGATATTATTATATTTTTCTGTATCTCAAAGGAGATGAGAAAGGCAGTCGGTGTTTGTGCAAATGCTTTCTTTCAGTTATATGTATACTCAAAGAGGTTTATGTTGTTGTGTCCTTAACCATTTGAAGTTTTTAGAAGAGATTGTGGCTTGCCATAGACATTTGTGTCCACGAACATGCAAAAAACAATTACATTATTACAAAGTAATCATCTACACTGTTTAAAAAGAGTGAAAATATCAACTTCCAGGGCACCAAGAAACTATCTATTAAACATCAATAGATTCTAATTGTAATATTAGCACATAAGCTACTTAAATTATATAAAAATACAAGTTTAAGTCCATCAAGTTAAGAGCAACAAAAACGTTTGAATTTGTTAATCATTAGAAAGAAACAGAAACATATTGGTATTGAGACCTAAGACTTCTGAACTGATCTAGGTCAGCTACGAAACTGATCTGACATTCTTAAGTTGACCAAGTCCAGCTTTATCTCATTGTTCATCCACATCTTGACCTTCTTGCTTGGACTTCACGGCAACCTTCTTGTACTTTTCGGGTACGTCTGTAAGGCTCTAAAACACGGTGATACTCCCAACGTAGTCTACACTTTTAACCTGAGCATGGCAATCCTGGCTCTAGTGCCATGGATGCTAAAGTGGCCGAGACAGTGCTCCACGGTTGGGCTCTACAAAGTTTCCCACATGGTGGGCTTTGTCTTTTACACTAAAGTGGAGAAGTGAAGCCATGCTTTCCAGCTCCTGCAATGTATTTCTTGAGCCTGTGGTCATGTTAATGCTTTTGCCGTGGACGCTGAGGGAATTGGTGGACAGGTTGTGCCATAAACAAAGGAATGCATCATGCAAGTTGTGGCATCAGAATCATTGCAACAGGGCTTCCAGGAACCCTCAAACAAACAATGACAAAGCTTGCGTCAATAGTAAGCCATGGAGAATCTAAAGACGACAAAGCAAAAGCAAACAAAGCAGACTCGTCCATAAAAGTGACCTGATTAGGCTACGGCAAGACGCTCATGGAAATAAATGAGGTTGACTTTGAACATGGATTTTTTTTTTTTTTTTTTACTTTTGATAGTGAGTCACTCAATCATATTTAGGGGAAGGATATTAGCTGTGAGATAATGTTTTGGTGTTTATTAAAGATACTGGATGAGAGTGCTTTTTAGTGGTTTTAACCAAAAATATAAACAATAGTAAGTTAGACTAAAAATGGTAAAATAGCTACTTCTAGTGGATCTTTTGAACATGAGGGAAAGTCTAGGGTACATTTAAAGTGGTCCAATAGAGACCACGTGCTTTACTATTCTGTGATACAGTTATTCTGTAATTATTGTTATTTATACTATAAAATGTATAATGTAATGTGTGTTTGACATGGGCACTGTATTGTAAATATAAATTAAGTTGCTCTTACATTCTCTGGGACTGTTTTGTTTTCCTGGTGCAGTTTTTGTGTATGAAAATTACGAACTAATGCAGCATGAAGTTGTTTAAATCCTTAATATCTTTTCAAAAAATACTCCTTACACTATTGGGCCTCATTATCTATACCAGAAAAAAGTAAACAAATCAACAGTCCATTATTTTCATATTGTATAGGTGTGAACAAATACCCATGTGATAGTTTGTGGTTTGCAAAGAGGCACTACCCAGGAAAGATCTGAAAACTGCTAAACACGCATTTTAAAAGTTACTGTTAAAAATGAGAGGGAAGCCTAAGCTGTAACATAAGGAGTCGTTGTGAGTATTTAAAAGTCTTAAAATCTATTTAGACATTTTTGAAAATATGTTATATTGGAATACACATGTTTTACTTATTTACTGTGGCAGAAAAACTATAAAAACAGAAGTGGTAACTGTCAATTTTACAAAACATCTCCAAAGTATCTACTAAAATGTAAAAAGCTTTCTTGAAATAACATTGGTTAAGACATATATTGTTAAGATTCTGATGTAATATATATATATATATATATATATATCCATTATGATATATATGTATATGTGCATCAGAATTTTACATTTAATTATTAATTAAAAATACCTAAACCTGACTGCATGAAACCTGATCATTTTGAAAGATCTCATTTAATTTATGTACGAACTGTCGATTGTTTTGTATTACCAATACAGCATTTTTTTCAAATAGCTCACCTATGTCTCTCTGGACATAGATGAGGGAATTAATATTAAGTAATTTAATGCAAAAGCCATTTAATATTTAACCAAAATAAAGAAAAGAAAGATACTAACGGTTCATAATGATCACATCTGTGAAATTTAAAAAAGGAAAGAAAAAATGCTATTTTTTAAAACTTGGAATACAAACTAACGTTAAGAAACTTCATGGTGTTTTTGTGTCATTTTTGATCAAAGACGATCAAACTTGAATAGAACTGTCCAACAATGTTTAAAAATGTGGAAAAAAAAGGAAACTACATTCTTAAAAATAAAGGTGCTTTAAAAGGTTCTTCACATCGACGCCATAGAACAGAGGTCCCCAACCTCCGGGTCGCGAGATCGTTCTGGGCAAAATTTGTATAGATATGATGCTCTCTGTTATTTATTGTAGGTAATTACTTGTTTTAATTATTCTGTACTTTCGTTGTATGTGATTGATATGGAGTAGCAATTTGACTTCATGCTAAATTAGTAATTAAAAGATTGCTCTGATCTGTCATATAGCCTATTAGGGCTTAAAGGGATCGCAGTTGATACGTGATACGTACGGACCAGACGCAGACCCCACCGTTCGGCATGTGATTCGCAGATTAAGATGCCAATTTACACGTTCAGGCTATTTAAAACCACAAGAAGAAAAAAACGAAACAGAACTCAATTCATTACTTACGCGCTGTTCTTGCACACACCCGCAGTGGTGGGCAGTAACGAAGTAGTTGTACTTCGTTACTGTACTTAAGTACATTTTTCAAGTATCTGTACTTTACTGGAGTAGTTTGATTTTGAGTAACTTTCACTTTTACTTCACTACATTCCAAAGCGTAAGATCGTACTTTTTACTTAACTACATTTAAAAAAACATATCGTTACTCCTTTGCTACGTGTTCTGAGACGCACAAGCGGTGTCTGATTAATGAACAAACTGATTCTTTTCAATGAATCTGTTAAATTGATTCGCCAACCGCACCAAACGATTCATTCACGAATTGGAATGATCCGATTGCAGCAGTTCTCGAGTCGACAACCCATTGATTCAAATGATCCGTTTAGAGCGAGTCTTCAGTCAACTGAATTCACAAGTAAGAACCGGGAGATCTTGTGAGCGCACGCGCGACTGATGCTGCGAAAAGTGAATTACTAATGTCGAATTTTAGGATTAATTATTATAACTAAAATCATATTTAGGTCAAAGCTGTGCGTTGTTTGTGAATTACGTCTGCTGTAAAAGGTGATCTGTTTCTGAAATGCTTGAATTCAGACACATCAACATCACTTCTCTGTTTTAGGTCAAAAACGAAAAATTTAAATATCAGATTAAATAAAATAACTCATGCACGTTCATATTCCCCGCTTCTGTAACCTTAGCCGTTTTATTAAAATGCTATGCATGTGTCTGTTTTTATATTGTTTAGCAACAGTATAAATTTTTATATTGTTTGGATCAGCTAGCCGAATAGACAGATGAATGTTTATTCATAACCATACTGAAAATAAGTAAATATTGTTAGCTGATGCTAACTGTGTAGCTATAACAAGCTAGCTGGTGCTAAGTTGAGGTAATTTTTAGATATAAAGTCCAAATATTTTTATTCAAGAACCTAGATAGATTACATCTGATGGAAAAAGAAAGGATGTGATGTTCAGAACATGGTGACTACAGTAAAGTGGAAAGTGATGCCCTCTGGGGGCATTTGGCCAGGGGTGTTTTTACACAGACAATGTTTGAAAGAAAAAAAATCATTATGAAAATATAATTATATTTTCCTTAAAATGTTCTTACTAACTTCAGGCCTTATTCTCATGTCATATATAACTGTGATGTTATGCAAAACAACAAACACTTTTTCTTATTGGTGAAAATTAGATGGTCAGATCTGTTTTCTCTCAGGGACACTGCAGTGTGAGCTTCACATTGAATATTACTACATCACTCTCGTCAGTATAGTCCATATCAACAACAAAAATGTATTTTTACTCCATATAGTGGTTATTTTGGGAAAATCCCAGGTGTTTTGAGCAGTAGGATTATATATATAAAAAAAGCCAATATAAAATTCAATTAAGTAGCCTATATAAAATTGCAAAATAAATCTATCAGTACTTTTTTACTTAAGTACATAAAAAATCGAGTACTTTTTTACTTTCACTCGAGTAAAATTGAATGAGGAGCACTTTTACTTTTACTGGAGTAATATTTTATTGTATGTATCTGTACTTTTACTCAAGTACTTGACTTGTGTACTTCGTCCACCACTGCACACCCGAAGCGCGCACAAGCACAGAGACGTGTTTCAGACAGCGCACTATTGCTCTTTCACGTCTCCCTGCGTTTAATAATCCGGACACATTTGAAAACGGAGTTTTCGTTTTAAAACGCTCTCCGTCCACACTAGCGTTTTCAAGTGTTTTCCAAATGCTTCTCATCCACACTGAAACGTAGGAAAACGTTGAATTCGCCATACTGCGCGTGCGTAAAAACTCACTTAGATGATACAGACGGAAGAGACATAAGAAGTTTTAACGCAATTCTTGGCAGGATCAATTTATTTACGGAAATATCTCATCATTCACTGACGCGTCCATGTCGCGCGCTCTCATGTTTGATCTAAAAAGCAGCTGCCCTCACGTTTAGCTGCAGGAGTCAGGACAGCAACTGAGTACATTTTCTGTCATCTTTTTAGGACTGTAATGTGAAGAGTGTACAAATATATCTTCAGCAGCAGTGTAGAAGTGAATAGCACATAACAGCCACAATTACCGGTATAATAGATTTCTATTGGTACAATATGCGTCACATGACTAAACATGCGTCATCGTTTTCAAAAGTCTCTAGGTGTGTTTAGGTGTGTTCGACTTAACGCAGCGCTGCGCAGCTCGATCAAATTCTGACTTGAAGCAGTGCATGCCGGTTAGAAATTTTGTCCGACTTGAGGCGGCGCCGACGCCTCGTGACTGTCACGTGTGCCATCAAAGTACCGCGATAGCGATTCGAGAGCAGCCGACTGACTCAGCCGGCGCAGTTTCTTCAGAGCGGCTGCAGGAGCTCTGATGACCACATGGCTGTTTCACGATTGGTCAGATTCACCGCATGACAACGGTCACGTGTGTTTTGGGTTTATTCTAACATCCTCAAGTCCGATAATGTTGACAAATCTGTGTTTTTAGAACAATAAAAGTGTTTTTACTGTAGTCGCAATGTTATATTGAGTCAGATCTATCATAAAACACTGATAAAAGCATATATAACCCCACTTTATTAGTATTTAAATAGTATATGTTTACGTTTATCATTATTCTTGTTCAGATGGCGCTGTATTGAGCAGTGTATGAAACGTGTTTCTGTTGCTCATGAAAACGCTTTTGAAATGTCGGTGTATTTGATAAATATTGCATTTACTTCACTTCTTCTGTGATAGAGCATGCAAATACCGCGAGAGCTTCATTAACGAGAGTAAAAAGTGTCCGTCTTGACGCCTCCGTTTTCAACTCCGCCCGCGACTGCTCTCGGCTACTCTCGTTGATCGCCGCCTGTAGCCGTAGATGAAGTCGAACACACCTGAACACTTTCTACTCTCGTTAGTGAAGCTCTCGCGGTATTTGCATGCACTATCACAGATAAAGTGAATTAAATGCAATATTTATCAAATGCACGGACTTTTCAAAAGCGTTTTCATGAGCAACAGAAACACGTTTCATACACTGCTCAATACAGCGCCATCTGAACAAGAATAATGATCAACATAAACATATACTATTTAAATACTAATAAAGTGGGGTTATATATGCTTTTATCAGTGTTTTATGATAGATCTGACTCAATATAACATTGCGACTACAGTAAAAACACTTTTATTGTTCTAAAAACACAGATTTGTCAACATTATCGGACTTGAGGATGTTAGAATAAACCAAGCGGCAACCTCCCGGTCTCCCTCTTGAAGCCAACACGGAAGTGACTAAAACTGCAATTCATCGACTGGCTGCAAAAGGGAGTCAATCCCATAGACTCCCCATGTTAAAATGCCCAACTTCACGGCAGAAAAAAAGAAGTTTACAGCCTGGTTCAAAAAGTGGTTTTGGTCTATATAGCTAATTTTGCCCTTCATGTCAACTGTGAGGGGGGTGAATTTATTTATAACTCATCCGTTTAATTTATATTAAGCCTTAAAGTTCTGCATAATTTAGGGTGTGGCCACTTGAGTGACAGGTGGATTGCCGCTGCTGTCACCACCGTTGCACTAGGCGGGCGTGGTTTCAGCAACCAGCTCCACCCACGTCCCGCCTGTTTGGCCATTTTTGATTATCCGGGAGTGACGTGCAGTGAAGCGATTCCAAGATGGCGGCGGCCGACTCCCGCCCACTAAGAGATTCAAAAATGCTCTTCAGAAACCTACGGGTGACGTCACAGACACTACGTCCATATTTTTTACAGTCTATGGAATAAACCCAAAACACACATGATCGTTGTCATGCGGTCAATCTGGCCAATTGTGAAACAGCCATGTGGTCATCAGAGCTCCTGCAGCCGCTCTGAAGAAACTGCGGCGGCTGAATCAGTCGGCTGCTCTCGAATCGCTATCACGGTACTTTGATGGCACACGTGACAGTCACGAGGCGCAGCCTCAAGTCGGACAAAATTTCTAACCGGCATGCACTGCTTCAAGTCAGAATTTGATCGAGCTGCGCAGCGCTGCGTTAAGTCGAACACACCTTCTGTTTTCACAGTCCACACTGCAACGCAAAAACGGCGTTTTCAAATTTATCCATTTTGGAGAGCGTTTTCAAAAAGCTCAGTTTTCCTTGACCAAAAACGCCGTCTCAGTGTGGACGGAAGGCCAGAACGGAGAGAAAAAGATGCGTTTTCAAACGAAAACGTATTAGTGTGGACATGGCCTAAGATACATAGCTACAGTTGGGGTTTACGTCGCAATATTGGAAGTATTTCTGTTTTAAACCACGAAGGCTAGCCAATGGATATCACACAAGCAATGTGCAAACTTTGCGTAATAGTTATGCCGGTGAAAGTCTTTAGCTTCAGTCAATTAACTATACAGAAAGTGGAAGTAAGAAAACTGACTTAGATTTCTAATGCTGTATTAACGGCGCATATTCTCTCAGAGACGACAAGAGACAAATCTAATTCTACATATGCTGATAACGGTGTATAATTGACTAAAATTAATCATTGTGCTTTTTCATTGAGCTACGTAAACATGATGTTACTGTAGTTCTAATCTAGACTAAATGTGGTAGCACAAAACCAGTTATAAGGGTAAATTTTTTTAAATTAAGAACAATGGCTCAATTCTACACATATTTTCATAATGTGACAGAATGCAAATCATAATATGGTTTACTTTATCTATCCCATCCAGGTGTCTGGAGTGCATTACAGAAGCGCATTAAAAAAAAATCCATTGATTTTATCAAAGCTAGAAAGAAAAACCTTTTGGTAAGTTCCAAATAAAGTCGCTTATGTTTTTAAGTTTTATTCTAGACTTTTTTTTTTTCTTAAAGTGTGTGTGTTTATATATTACAGGTGCTGTTTTAGGAACTTGCGGGGTTGTTTCCTACAGTAAATTGAAGAACTTTACCACAGGCCGACAACAATGTCAGAGGAGTCAACAGCGTTTCTGGCTATTTACATCATCACTTTCTTGATTGGTTTTCCTAATGCTGTGCTGGCGTTCTGCTCATGTATTCGCAAGATTCATCGTAAACCTCTCCCTATTGACATATTCATGTTGAACCTTGCTGTTTCTGATCTCTTCTTCCTCACCTTCTTGCCTTTAAAGATGAAAGAGGCCGCAGATGACATGGTTTGGAACATGCCCCATATCCTGTGCCACTTCAGTGATATCATGTTCTTTTTTCCTCTTTATTTAAGCAGCCTGTTCTTGACGGCAATAAGCGCAGAGCGCTACGTGTGTGTAGCATTTCCAGTTACGTATAAAAGTCCAAAAAGAATAATTTATTCAACACTTATATGTGTTGTCACTTGGGTGATGTTTTCAGCATTTGCAATATTTCCATACAAGGCATCATTTTTAGATTCTGATGAAGCGGACAACAACACTAATCTGCTCTCCCTAGATGCCAAACCTCAGGGGTGTTGTATTAACCACACAGCAAAACAGCTGACAGAACTGCTTTCAGTGCAGTTGAGTTTAGCAGTGGTGTTTTTCCTTCTACCCTTCCTTATCTGCTGCTTTTGTTACATCAGTTTAATTCGTATTTTGATAAAGTGTCCACTATTTAAGCGACAACGTAAACTCAGGGTGACTGGACTGATTGTGGGGACTCTCCTTGTATTTGCCATTAGCTTTGCACCTTACAATGCATCACAGATAGTGGGCTTCATCAAACACGAAATTCCAAATTGGCACATGAAAGCTTTTATGCTGAACACTTTAAATGTATGTTTTGACTCTATTATATTTTTCTGTATCTCTAAGGATATGAGAAGGGCCATCAAAGTATCTGCAAAGGCCTTGTTCAGTTTTATGCCTATTTAAAGCTTTGTATTATTATTGAGCCTATTTATTGCTTTAAAAATGTATTACCAATATCACACAAAACAAATATAGACATCATATTGTAACCACTTGAGTTACATGCACTGTACTGTACATGTTTTTTATTGTATAAGCAGAAAAGGATCCTACATCTTGAAAAATCACTGAAATAACTGACCTGAGAGCATCACGCTGATCTTTGTGACAGCCCCAAACTGCGTTCAGATTGACAGGGTCTCTATAAATCAGGGGTCACCAAACTTGTTCCTAGAGGGCCGGTGTCCTGCAGAGTTTACCTCCAACTTTCCTCAACACACCTGCCTGGAAGTTTCAAGTATATCTAAGACCTTGATTAGCTGGTTCAGGTGTGTTTGATTAGGGTTGGAGCTAAACTGTGCAGGGACACCGGCCCTTCAGGACTGGGTCTGGTGACCCCTGCTATAAATGATCGCTGCTCCTTGTTCCAGGATATCCATTGAAATTCACTTCATTTTCACATCTCTCATCGACCTCAAATATCCCTGTTGAAAAAAACAGCATATGCTTTTAGGTATGTTTTGATGCTGGGATGCTGGTTAGGTATGTTTTGATGCTGGTTTAAGCTGGTCCTTTGCTGGTTTATGCTGGTCCTTAGCTGGTTTATGCTGGTCCTTTGCTGCAACATGACCAGCATAAACCAGCATCAAAACATACCTAACCAGCATATGCTGTTTTTTTCACCAGGGATGGCTTGCCATTTGAAATATGTAAGTAGTAGCAATGTTACATGGCTGCTCAATCTAATATTAACCTAGAAAAATGTGTGCTATTTAGGTCCTGCAATGGTCTGAAGGGCCCACCTACGATTTTAGACATGGAAAGCAATCTGAAACGAATGTGATTTGACAGTCACTGGTGTATTTAGAAGATTCACTGCTAAATTCAATCGTGCTTTCGTGCTTTGTCTGGCACTGAGCCAGAGATAGATGTGCTCTGTGTTTTTTCATAGCATCACATTTTTATTTTAGATTTCAGACAACATTAATTACCAGCAAAAATTTACGTGAGGTTAAGATCCAATCAGTGGATACGGGCGCATTCACTACTACAGAGATGATAAGTCAGTGTCGCCAACTTCATCTCAAGCTGAAAGCAAAGAAAGCACTAGTTTATCAATAGATCATTAAAATGTTAATGCGGCCTCCTTACTGTTTTTCCCTGACACATTCATAATCATGCTTCTGCCGCAAGCTTCATTTGTGCGCTTGAGCGCTTATTAGGCTATATAGGCAATAAAGGCTCATTGTTATGATTTAAATGGTTTATTAATAAACGTGCGATTAATTGACTAATCGCTTAAAATTAACGACTACTAGTCGACCAGAAAAATCTTAAGTTGAAGGCAGCCCTAGAGTCATCCGAATCAATTGACTGACTAATTCACAAATTAATCATAAACATTGCAAGCTTGCAGCACCTGTTGGTCAAAAATCCCAAGGAAGAAGAGTAAGTAATTACACTTCCATGAAATCTAAATGTATTCTAAATGTAATCTAAAAATGATTTAATAATATTAATATGATGGTTCTTTTGACTTTTGATTTTCAAACAAAAGTGAGCATTCTGTCATTTACTCATCCTCATGACAGTCTAATCCTGTATGACTTTCTTTCTTCTGTGGAACATAAAGTAACATATTTTGAGAAAAGGCCCAGCAGGTTTTTTTAGTTTGTTTGTTTGTAAGCCATGGTGAATCTAGAGATGACCAAGCAAACGCAAACAAAGCAGACTCATCCATAAAAGTGACCTGATTAGGGAATGGCAAGACACTCATGGAAATAAATAACACGCTCACTTTGAACATGGAATTTTTTTTTTTAAACTTGTGATTGTGAGTCACCCTGTCATATTTAGGGGAAGGATAGATGAGATGAGAGTGCTTTTTAGTTGGTTTAACCAAAAATATAAACAACAGTAAGTTATTAAATGACTAAAAATGGTAAAACAGCAACAGCTAGTGAATCTTTTGAACGTGAAGGAAGATCTAGAGTAGATTTGAAGTGGTCCTATGAAGACTCCATGTATATTCATATATATTATTTCATCAAAATCTAGACAGCTGAGTAGTACTGATGGTCCGTGTGCTTAAATATTCTGATACAGTTATTCTGTAAATATTGTTATTTGTACTATAAAATGCATAATGCGAATATGTAAAATGTTTAACATGGGCACTGTATTGTAAATATAAATTAAATTGCTGTATACATTCCCTGTGACTTCATTTTCCTGGTGCAGTTTTTGTGTATGAAATTAATGAATTGATACAGCATGTAGTGTTAATATTTATTTTTTATGTGTACACCACTAAATGCTACATGTTCACACTAAAGTCACTGCAGGACCACAATGATATTCAGAAATTGTTGATATCCTTAATATTAAAAAAAAAAATAAATCCTTAAAGGTATAGGTCACCCAAAATTGAACATTCTGTGATTCATTACTCACCCTCACGTTGTGTCAAACCCATAAGACCTTTGTTCGTTTTGGAACACAAATTAAGACATTTTGGATGAAATCTGAGAGCTCTCTAACACTTCATAGATAGCAATGGTCTTACCACGTTCAAGGTCAAGAAAAACACTAAGAACATCGTTAAAATAGTCCATGTGACATCAGTAGTTTAACTGTAATTTTATGAAGCTACAAAAATACTACAAATACGAGAAAAAACTAAAATAACAGCTTTATTCATCAATTCTTCTCCGTCACATCATCCTAGCACCATTTTGGAGAGTACCACAACGCATGTGAGTACTTTCCCTGAAGGTAAACAAGCTGCAGCACATGCATGTTCATCAGCTGCACCACGCGCATACATTGTGGGATGCTGTGGAGAAGAATTGTTGAATAAAGCTGTTATTTTAGTTTTGCGCACAAAAAGTACTCTTATAGCTTCATAAAATTACATTTGAACCACTGATGTCCCATGGACTATGTGACCGATGTTCTTGTTACCTTTCTCTTGAATGTGGTAGGACCCTTGCTGTCTATGCAGGGTAAGAGAGAATTATATCTTTATTAACATCTTTATTCTTATCTTCATAGTTATAGTCCTTGGTGTGAACAGGCCTTTGCACCAATTTTGGGCCTCATATCTATGCAAAAAAAAAAAAAAAAAGTAAACAAAACAACAGTCCTTTATTTTCATATTGAGTAAGTGTGGACAAATACCCACGTGATAGTTTGTGGTTTGCAATAAGACACTACCCAGGAGAGATCAGACAACTGATAAACTTACATGTTAAAAGTTACTGTGAAAAATGAGATGGACACGTAAGCTGTAACCTGACGAGTTGTGGTGAGTATTTAAAAGTCTTAAAATCTATTTAGACGTTTTTGAAAATGTTATACTGGAATACACCTGTTATACTTATTTATCGTGGTGAAAAACTATAAAAACAGAAGTGGTAACTGTCACTATTACAAAAAATCTGCATAGTACGTACTAAAATATAAAAAGCTTTTATGATTCAGATTCTCACATTTTGCTTTTACATTCATTTTCTCTATTTATTATAATTTGTTATACATGCATCAGAATTTTATATTTAATTATTAATTTAAAATACCTAAACCTGATTGCATGAAGATCAAAATTAACATTTTAAATTATCTACTTTCACTGATGTTTTTGATTGGGACAGTCAATTGTTTTGTATTGCCATACAGGATTTTTACAAAAAGCTCTCTGCATTCTGACCACGGTACTTAGATGATGGAATCAATATTAAATCATTTAATACAACAGCCATTTAAGGTTTAGCCAAAATAAATAAAGAAAAATTTATTCTATAAAATTGTAAAGACTTGGAATACAGACTAATAATAAGTAACTTCATGGTGTTTTTGTGTCATTTTGGAGCTAGACAGACTTGATCACTAAGACGATCAAACTTGAAAAGACTTGCACAACAATGCTTACAAATGTGAAAAATGGATACAAGACTGAATAATAATAACTATCCCTTTATTTCAGCCTCCACACTTTAAATACTTGTGTTTTTCGCTGATCAAAGATGGAACATTGAGCAGTCACAATCTGATGATTAGCATTTTTAATGAGGGGGAAACAATGGCTCAATTCTAAACATGTTTTCCAAATATAACAGAATGCAAATCATAATATGGTTTATTGTATCCATGCCATTCAGGTGTCTGGAGTGTATTACGGAAGCACATTTCAAAAGAGTCCAATGATTTGATCAAGACTAGTAATAATAGAGAGAAATACCTTTTGGTAAGGTCCAAATAAAATCGCTTAGGCTTTTAGTGTTTTTAAGGAGTGTTTTTATTAAACTAATTTTTTCATAATAGAGAATACATCTTAAAGTGTGTGTGTGTTTATATATTACAGGTGCTGTTTTAAGAACTTGCAGGGTTGTTTTCTACAGTAAAGTTAAGAACTTTACCACAGACTGACAACAATGTCAGAAGATTCGACAGCGTTTCTCGTCATTTATATCATCACATTCCTGATTGGTTTTCCTAATGCTGTGCTGGCGTTCTGCTCATGTATTCGCAAGATTCATCGCAAACCTCTCCCTATTGACATATTCATGTTGAACCTCACTGTTTCTGACCTCTTCTTCCTCACCTTCTTGCCTTTAAAGATGAAAGAGGCTGCAGATGACATGGTTTGGAACATGCCCCATATCCTGTGCCGCGTCAGTGTGTTCACGTTCTTTGCTCCTCTCTATTCCAGTGGCCTGTTTTTGGCAGCAATCAGCGCTGAGCGCTACGTGTGTGTTGCATTTCCAGTTAAGTATAAAAGTCCAAAGAGGTTAATTTATACAATACTTATATGTATTTGCCTCTGGGTGCTTGTTGTAATAACCGCAATATTTCCATACAAGGCAGCATATTTAGATTCTAATGAAGCGGACAACAACACTAATGAGCACTCCCTGGAACCTCAGGGGTGTTATATTAACTTCACAGCGAAACAACTGAAAGCACTGCTTCCAGTGCGGCTGAGTTTAGCAGTGATGTTTTTCCTTCTACCCCTCCTTATCTGCTGCTTCTGTTACATCGGTTTAATTCGAATTTTGATAAATTGTCCACTATTTAAACGACAACGTAAACTCAAGGTGATTGGACTGATTGTGGGGACTCTCCTTGTGTTTGCTATTAGTTTTGCACCCTACAATGCATCACACATAGTGAGCTTCATCAAAAAAGAAATTCCAAATTGGCGCATGAAAACTTTAATGCTGTGCACTTTAAACGCATGTTTTGATCTTATTATATATTTCTGTATTTCTAAGGATATGAGAAAGGCCATCAAAGTATGTGCGAAAACCTTGTGCAATTTTATGTCTAATAAAGCAATTTGTTGCTGTTGTTGTAAACTTAAGAATGGTATCACCAAAATGTCTTAGAATTAAATTGCGCAAACCGAATGTATAAAGACATATTGTGAACTACACTTTACTTTAGGGTGTATATGTTTTTATGGTAGGCTACAAGCAGAAAAGGATCCTACACCTTGGAAAAATATCACTGAAATAACTGACCTGAGAGCATCACGCCAACCTTTGTGACAGCGCCAGACTGCTTTCAGATTGACAGGGTCCTTACAAAGTGTTCACTTCTTCTTGTTCCAGGATATCTGTTGAAATTTACTTCACTTCACAAAATGCCTTCTTCCCAAACACCCTGCATGGTCATATAGACAACAGTAGCATATGTATTAGAGGTTTCTGGAATATGACAATATAATGCAATGTCTCTTTTGTATCATGCTTCCATTTAATGTATATAAAACATCCAAGTTTAATATTAAGTTGTTAATAATTTAAAAGTGCGAAATGTCTGTTTTGATGTTTAATATGAAAATAAACATAATTTGTTTATATTAAATGTCTATTTTATCTTACTTAATCATAATCATAAGATTTATACTGTAACGTCTCGTTCACTTTATAGCCGCTTACAAACCACACAACTGGGACTAAATAAACTTAATAAAAACACCTCACCCTTTTTCTCACCTTCTTAACTACTACAATTGCTGGAGTGACGCGCAATGACTGGCGGGTAAATTTCCCGCTCCACTTTCTGTGAAGATCAGAGATTGTCGATGTTTCCGAAGCTTTAGGAATTCTGAATCATCTGAATCAATTGACTGCCTGATTCACAAATAAATCACAAATATTACAGGCTTGCAGCACCTGCTGGTCACAACGGTGTAATGCAACAAAAACTAAGCTCACCTTTTACAAAGCAATTGCAAATGTTTTCATGGAAGTATAAAACAATTAATTATATTAAATATGACTGTTCTTTTGATTCTGATGTTCTACTCCACCCTCGTTCTAATCCTGTATCACTTCATTTCTTCTGTGAAACATAAAATACCGTACTTTGAGAAATGGCTCAGTAGTTTGTTTGTTTTTTATTTGTTTGTTTGCACAAAAACTGCTAGGTTACCAGTATTCTTTAAAATATCTATGTTCTGCAGGTTTGTAACAACATGAGGGTAGCCTTAAAAGTAAGTTATGAAAGAATTTTCATTTTGAGTTGAACTACCCTTACCAAAAAGAAGTATACTTCAAGTTTATTTTATTAAGCATACTTCAGTAAAGTTCAAGTATATTTTTAAGTATACTTAATGTGGTAAGTATACAAATATCAGTGTACTGGTAGTATACTTGTAAGTGAACGATTTCAATACTCCTTGTGACTGAATTGGCCCACTTATAAAAGTATACTTTAACTGTACTTTAAGTATGACAGTAGTAAACTTTGAGTACACAGCTAGTTTACATCTATGCTTTTAGTTTGTACTGCAACTATACTAAAAGTAAACTTAAGGCATACTGATAGTTCACTAATGAAATACTTGTAGCATTTTTAGTACACTTTGAAGTATAGTCTCAGTAAACTACTAGATTAGTAGTTTTATACTGCAAGTATACTTGTAAATTTTCTTTAAGTGAACTTTACATCATACTTTAAGTATACTTGAATGTGGGTAAGTTTCATAAAGAAAGTAAGAAAGAAAGAAAGAAAGAGAAACATTTTGAACAAAAAGCTGAAAAAAGACTGAATTTGATTCAGAATGATAATCAAATTGGAGATGGAGTCGATCAACACCAAAGCTTGACAGTAATTATTACCTCTTCATGGGTCGATATTTTATTCCATAACATTACAGTTTTAATGCTTTTTAATGTCTGATTATTGTGTCAGATTACATGTGGAAGCATCTGTTGTTTTGGTTTCTTCTTTGCTTGTGGTTTGGAAATTCTGTACAGAAGACGTGATAGCGCCCTGTACTGTATAACAATGAAAACATGGATTCTCGAAGCACAAGTATAGCTTAAATATCTTAAGACATTTTCTAAGTATGAGTCAAGTATACTTAAATGTCATTTTAAGTATATTTTTGTTTTGTACATAAAGCACATTTCTGAGAAGTACTTAAAAAGTAAACATAAAAAAAGTATACTTTCCTATTTTTAGTTTAAAAGAATTACACTAATAGCACACTTCAATAAACTTCTTTTTTTCGTAAGGGTATCCCTTTAAGATAGCAATAAAGCAATCCTTCCTGTTCCTATAGAGCCTATTTCCTGCAGAGTTTAGTTCCGACTGTAATTAAATGCAGCTAAATCAACTTACCAAGGTCACTAAGCTTACCTGAAAATTACAGCCAGGTGTGAAACTAACTCTGCAGGAAGTTTACTCTTCAGAAGGAGGAATGAGTTACCACGCAACACATTCTCACTTCCAACTCGTCACATATTGACGCTTGGTCAGGACCCTTTGCTCTCACTTTTTGTCGCACAGGGTATACATTTAGCATCATTTATTCCTCCATTGCTTTAAATAAGAAACATTCGGCAATATGCAGTCACAAAAGGCATTGGGAATTTTATCGTCCTGATTAAACTATATTAGTGAGACTATATTAGTCTCATAAACCTAATCATTTTGTAAATAGCACACACTGATACTTTAACTTTAGAAGCAATATATTGTAAATTAAATTGTATTCTGTCTTGCTGTCTTCCATTTGTCTTGCTGAAAATGATTCAGCAGACAAATACATTTGACTAAAAAAAGAAAATATTTTTAAACTCCAGTCTGTACTATGGCCTAGCAGCCTAGAATCCTTTCTAATTAATATGTTTTATTGAATGAATTTCCATGTACACACACACATGCACACACAAAAACACTTGCTACTTATCTTTCCAGTAGGTTCAATAAGACAAGACAGTATTCTTGGTGGGCCTCATATACCCCATATGCAGCAGTTATGACAACTTCCTGTGTTCTTCTCACTGACCGTTCCCAGGGTTGCCAAGAGACATTGTTTAACGAGGCTCTGTGTTGCAGATTGTGCTCCGAATTGATTAAATTTCCGCTGTTTTGAGACACTGCACCCATCACGTAGTCTAATCACACATTCAGAATGTCTAGGATGGAGGTGAAGGAAGCTTGCTGATAATTTGTGTGAAACTGGGGAGAGAAAATGCTGAGGATCCTTATTTTTCTACATTGTGAAGGTCAGAATTTTTGTTTAATTTATTACACTTTTTAAACAGAGAATATTTCTCTAACCTTTCTCACAATGTTTAATGGCTTGAATTTTATTTTATAATTTTTTTATGAACAAATTAAAACTTCTTTTATTTTTGTTATAATAAAGATCAAATTAAAACTGTATTGGAAACTTACCCAATGCTTTTAACATTTATTTTCAGATGGCCCTTATGTATAGATTTTATTGTTTTACACAGCCAGATGTCTTAAAATATGAAAATCCATTATAAAATGCATTATTAAAACTACTATAATCTAAAAACTAAAATAAACAACAACAACAACAAAAATCGGTAACACTTTACAATAAGGTTCCATTAGTTAATATAAGTTAATGTATTAACTATAACATGAACGAACAATATCAATATAATAAATATGAATTCATCTTTGTAAATATTAGTTAATAAAAATACAGTTCATCATTCATTGTTTGTTCATGTTAGTTCACAGTGCATTACCTAATATTAACAAACACAACTTGTGTTTTTAATAAAGCATTAGTAAATGAGGAAATTAACATTAACTAAGATTAACTAAGTATTGTTCATTCTTAGTTCATGTTAACTACTGTAGTAACTAATATTAACTAATGAACATTATTGTAAAGTGTTACCAATAATTCTAAATTGTATTGCATAAAAGTTACATTTATGAACATTGCAAAAAAAAAAAAAAAAAAAAAAAAAAAAAAAAAAGACTGTCCCACAGTTGTGGCATCATTTCCACAACACAGAACAATTTTTGAGGTGGGGCAAAAAAGTTGGTAGACTTTTAGTATGGTACTTTTGTTTCGTATCATTTACAATTAAGTTATAATTATATATATTATAATATATACAATCATACACAGTACACAGTATATATAAAATTATAATTAAGTTATAATATTGTCAAAGCACACTAACAGTCAAAAGTATTTGTACAGTAAGATTTTTAATGTTTTTATTTTTAAGAAGTATCTTCTGCACACCAACCCTGCATTTATTTTATCCAGAGTACTGCAAAAACAGTACAATTTAAAAATATTTTTGCTATAATATATAAATTTATATTTTTCGCTAAAATATATTTTAAAATGTAATTTTTTCCTGTGTTTTCAAAGCTGAATTTTTAACATCATTACTCCAGTCACATGATCCTTCAGAAATCATTCTAATATTCTGATTTACTGCTCAAAATAAATAAATAAAATAAAAAATAAATAAATAAATAGTATTATGTAAAAACAGCTGAGTAGAATATTTTCAGGTTTCATTGTTAAATGAATAGAAAGTTCATCATCCTTACTAAATAAATTAATTTCTATAATTTCTCTTACTGTTCAAAAACGTTGGACTGGTAGTATATGTGTGAAAATATTGTTTATTTTGGATACATAAAATGTTAGCTTTGAAATAATATTTTTTCAATCATTTTATTACAAAATGAATTTCCAAAAAAAAAAAAAAAATGCTAGTTAAAGCTGGTTAAAAAGTAACAGCTAGTAAAAATAAATTGCTAATTAAATTAGTGAGCGAAGTCCACAAAGCAAAACATAGCCATAGTTGAAGAAATATCCTGTTATAAAGTAATTTTTGCATGCATAAATAATTGTTTTACATTGGTTAAAGCCATTCTCTTCATTTCTCTACATTATCATTTTATTTAAAAAGATTCTATAAACCAAGATTTTCATCATTATTAACCTCTGACAATGGCAACAGCAAAGCTGAGAATATTATTTGTCTGTTATTACCATTTCTAAATTTTTTACCTTATTGAGGTTTCTGTTCTCTGGGCAGTGTTTCTTCCACCTGTTGACCATCTGTGAGGTACGGACTAATGGCCAAGTTTGACCACCAGCTTCTCTTGTCAGTCTACATCCTCACCTTCCTAATCGGCCTTCCCGCCAACATCCTAGCGTTCATTACCTTCTGTCGAAAGGTTTACCGCAAGCCCACCCCCATTGACATTCTCCTGCTAAACCTGACAATATCTGACCTCATCTTCCTCGCAGTCCTGCCGTTCAAAATGAAGGAAGCCTCTGACAACTTGAACTGGAGCCTGCCATATTACCTGTGCCCCATTAGCAGTTTCCTTTTCTTCTCCACCATCTACACCAGCACGTTATTTCTGACCGCGATTAGCATAGAACGCTACCTAGGTGTTGCGTTCCCGATCCGATACGCTCTAGGCCGCCGACCACGCAACGCTGTGATTGCAAGCTGCTTCCTCTGGCTTCTGGGATCTCTAAACCTCAGCATCGTGTACATTGTGCCATATATACCCTCAAGTGATAATTCAAGCTACAGCAACCTACACCCCAATCCTCACGTGACAATTTGCTACGATAACTTCACCATAGAGCAGCTGAACATTCTACTTCCTGCTCGTCTGGAGCTTTTTCTAGTGCTTTTCTGTATACCCCTCCTCATCTGCTGCTTCTGCTACATAAACTTCATACGAATCCTCTCCAATCTGCCTCATCTCGGACGACGGCGTAGACTCAGGGCCATTGGGTTGGCGGTGGGGACGCTGTTGGTTTTCACCGTCTGTTTTAGCCCATATAACATCTCGCATGTGGTTGGTTTCATCCACGGTAATAACGAATGGTGGCGTCATTTTGCTTTAATCTCCAGCACTCTGAACGCCTGTTTGGACCCCATCATCTTTTACTTTTCCTCAGCTGCAGTTCGCAGTGCTATACGCGCATGTGTTAATAGTCTAAAGGAAAAAATTTATATCGTAGAATGCAGAAACTGCTGTTCTGCTGGCCCTTGCAAAACTGAGGCCTACAAGGAGACAAACCCACCTATTAACCTGGGGTGAGAATCGAGCTACAGAGAGTTTTTTAGTTCATTTAGGCCTACAGAAAGAAGTGTTGTTTGCATGTACTGTAAAGTTTACATTCTGAGAGGAAAAATAAATAAAATTCGAGATGTGAGAATACACATTTTATTCTGAAAGGTTTTGCATTTTTAACAAACATTTGGATGAAACATGGATTTAAAAATAGATTTATTCATGAGAAATAAAGATGTATGAGTAATAAATTACGCCTGTATTGATTTCCTGGAAGTGTTTACACAGTCTAGATATATAAAGAGAAGTACATACTGTAAAATGTAATTATTATCACATTATGTTATTAGTCAAGTCAAATCAATTTATAATAGTGGTTTCAACTATACAGATTGTGTCAAAGCAGCTGTACAGTATTAAATAGGAAATAATGTGCCAATAATGCAAAAAGACAACAGTAAACACTCAATTTTCAGTTCATCTTTGAATTCAGTGTCATCATCCAGCTCAGTTCAGTTTAAATAGTATATGATATCGCTGGAAATTAGGTGCCCCCAACTAAGCAACCCAGAGGCAACAAGAAACCAAAACTCCATCCGTGACATAAAATATTTTTTTCTTCTATGTTAAAACCTCTAAGCACAGCACATCTGACATTAAACGAGCAGCTGATGACGACAGTTTACAATGTATTGCATTTTTAATTAATTGCTTTTGAGACCTCTCTTTGGTCTTTAGGGGTCCCCGTGTGTTCAGCTCCCATACCCCAAAAAGCCTCTCACCAAAAGAGCTCCCAATTTATATTCACACATTTTGCGATCTGCGTAAGTCCATGAGAGTGTTCTCCAAGCTTCTGGTTCTTCAAACTGGGGAGGTAACTTGGAATAAAGTGCTTCTTTTTCCCTCACCACTTATTATTTTCTTAGCACAAAATACAAGGTTTTTTTGTTCTATCTGTAAAACTTTTTCTGGAACTTTTTTGTCATTGCTCTGCCTCTTCCATGATCCTCCTCTTACCATGGGATGATAGTCACAAAACTCGCTCCATGATTTGTAATATTGCATAAAAAGAATGTTGTGGAAAAACATGCTAGGATACCTAATAACTTCTGAGAACAAAACAGCACACACTGCAATGGCATCTTGAAGTGTCCGTACATGAGATTCAACTTTGTCATGGTTCCCCATGATATAGTTCCAAATTGTCTCAGAAAAGTTTTTAGCCATTTTTTGTGATAGTTTCAATGTTGCATAAGAAAGATTTTTGTTGTGAAGATGTATCTCTTCCTCATCTTTTTTGATTGGACAACAGTACAGATCGGTTGCTTGCAACCGTACTGAGAATCTACCAACTAAAAAGGTGACATCCTGCCTGTCATGCTTTTCCTGTTTCCACCAAACTCTGATGAGATAATCAATTACTTGGGCATAGTGGAAAAAATCCATGATCTTGATTGGTGCACTGTTGTCAGTGTTTAAATTTAAGTCTTTGATTCTTTCACCAGCAATGTTTTTAATTTTTGAAGTAGTACAATCTTCCCAGGACGTATGCACTTCAAATGGCATTTTTGTGGTGCAGTTTTGATCTTCTGAACTGTGATCAGATGTATCAGAAACATCATACAAAAACATCTTCTCTCTCATTTGCTCTGGCTTGAATGACAGAAGGACATGGCCTGTTTTGTTGCCTTGTTTTCGTTCCCCTCACAACTGGAATGCTAGAAAATTCAAATATAAAATTGAGCTGCATAATAACTATTGATGTTGACAGTTAAACAATAATTGTACAACAGAGATAACTTACGGTGTTCCCTCCGACCTCCAAACCTGAGCCGATCTCAGACCCTTTGTAATCCTCAGGCTGACTGTAGTCACTAAAATGTAAATGAACACTAGTGAGGTTGTGTAGTACTAGTGGCCTATAAAATCCAACATGAGAATGATTTTGTTCAACACTGATGTTATGTATTAAATGATAATCAAAAAAAAAATTATTTATGATCAGTAAATAATTTTGAATTTCTCAAATATGGAAGTGATTTATTGTGTATTTGGGAAACAGATTAAATTATATTGTTAATATTTTGATATGTGGTACTGTTTTTGGAGTCAAAGGAAAGTGAGTGTTGACTAGAAATAAATAAAAACTCTTTGATTTAGACCTGTTTCTTTGTCTTTTTCCATAAAAAGTTTCATCTTCAGGTGGGCAGTTAGGTCGTCTGATTGAAAAAAAAAAGTTCAGTAGAAGCAGACTGCAATGAATATCTTATTGGTTACAACATCTATCAGCTACATTCTTAAAAATAAAGGTGCTTAAAAGGTTCTTCACAGCGATGTCACAGAAGAACCATTTTTGGTTCCACAAAGAACCATTCACTCAAAGGTTCTTTAAAGAACCATCTCTTTCTTACCTTTTTATAATCTGAAGAACCTTCTTTCGCCACAAAGAACCTTTTGTGATACAGAAAGGTTCTTCAGATGTTAAAGGTTCTTTATGGAACCATTTAGACAAAAAAGGTTCTTCTATGGCATTGTGAAGCACCTTTATTTTTAAGAGTGTACATTTACAGTATATGAACATACAAACAACAAACTGAGAGAGGTAAAGAACCTACTTTAGTGACTTGAGAGATGACAAATTTGACTCCTGATCATCTGTTTTACAGGAAAAAAACATACAATTCAAGCTCAATTCAAATTCATATTGCATGCACGTTCATATCAATGTCCAGAGCAGCTGTCTTTATGATTTAGCAAATATCTCTCCAAAGATACTAGTCTAAACACTACACATGCTTTGACAATGGGACTGCCCATTCAAAGATATGAAACATTTCGCTACATCTAAACAAGATCACTTTTGTTGTGTTGTGCTGCTTGGTTTCAGGAAAACACACTTCTTCTGAAACAGGACATTTGTCACAGACCTTAATTTTGAAGTAGACATGAGAGCAATGTAGCTGTCATGACTTAGGTCATGTGTAGATACGTATGTAGTGAAAAAGTGTTGTCTTGTGTCTTAAAATAAAAAGGAATACAAAAAAACTTTTTGGGGACTGCATTTTCAGAAGAGTCTTTGCACCCTTGTTGCTGGTGACAGAGTTGCAGTGTGGATGGTTGGGCAGGTGTGCGTTGTGACATGTCTTCTCCATTGCATGTTCTTCAGAAGAAGTAGAAAAGAACATGTTCAGTGCCCATGCTGCTACAATGTCCACTTTTCAGGTTAATGATGTCCGTTCCTCCTCCATTCTACCAGCTTCTTTTGCGTTATTGGACACTGCAATGCATGGCTGAGGACATGATACTGATACATCCACCCACTTTCCATTTCGCACATTATATAACATTAAGCATCATAGTGGAGGTCAAAGTGCAAGTTTGGAAGGAGTTTAAATGAACATAGGAGCCTTGACTTTGTTCCAGGAACTCTATCAGGTTTAGCTGTAGGTGTGGGTTGAATACTTATCAAACCATTTCAGTTTGTGTTTTATTTATTTTATTCTTTACTACCAGAATCAGCGATCCAGTTTTTAATATGAACATATTGATTACTTAGTAATTCCATAATATATTGTAATAATTTTTGAAAGAACGATGGCTCTCTGTAGGTACTTTTTCACTATATACATCTGGCCACCAAAATCTTAGTATGTTTTTCTAAAAACCCTAAATTAATTTGTGGATATTACTTTCCTAGATTTCTGGAAATCTAGTCTTACATCACTTTTTTGTGTGTTGAATATTATACCCATCTTTGGATCTAAAGTGTTATGAATTGGATATTAAACCCACCATTTCTAGAGAGCAATTGTGGAACCACTTAGGAATCTTTTTACACAATATAAAACATAACATTAAAAAATAACATTTAATACATTGACAAGACTAAACAAACCATCAGATTTTCTCCGATTTAAAAACATTACACAAGTACCTAAAGAAAGCTAATATCTTTCTTGCTGTTAAACTGTGTATCACTGTGTGAATCTTTTTTGTTACCTAATGGTGTTTCAGTGGCGGTCCTGCACTCCTTGCTTCTCCCTTCATCCTTGGCGGCCGCACTCCTTTTTCTTTTCCTCTGTAATTCCAGCACATGATTGAGTCATGATGGCATGACATTAAATGCCATATGCAAAGAACAGAATAAGCCAGAAAAAAAGAGTTAATATAAAATGTTTTAATAGATTTCAATTACTATTAGATTTCAATTCTTGTTTTAATTGTTATTTTGTTGGTTCTCTGGTGTGTTTAAATATTTACACCCAGTTTGTTAAACTGCAAACCACAATACACATATCTGACTTAAGGTCTATCAAGACTCTCAGTGTTTAAAATGGGTTATTTATTATTTTTATTTAGCATAATTAAACTGAAACTGAAACAACAATGCATTATAACATCAAATATCATCATACAAATAATTGCCACTGCACAAAATATGCAGCACTACATTAGCATGCGAAAAAAAATATTGTTTAAAACAATACCATTCTTTCAGCCATGTCTGAAGACAGTCTTTTATTGTATCTGTGAAAAGATTTGATTGTCAGATTGTTTCAGAACATCATCTACAATTATTAATGGCAGTGTATACACATTGCTTCACACTTCACAAGTCCACAGGCATGTTTTCTCAACTTATTCTCAACATCCTCTTGTTAAGCCACTCCTGAACCACAGACAACGTCAGAGGCATCTTACCTGGGCTAAGGAGAAGAAGAAATGGACTGTTGTCCAGTGGTCCAAAGTCTAATTTATTGAGATGCACCTGTATAACTGAATGTTAAACAATTAAATTCCTGTTAGCACATTTATTTTACAATATTCTCCTACCTTAAAACACATTTCTTTTAAAAATATCTTTTAAATACAAATAATATTTCAGTGATAAAGCGAGTAGTTTTGTATGACCTACCAGTTCACTGAAGGAATTGTAGTGAGGGAGTGTGACTATAGGAAACTCCACCTCTTTGTTTTACTGTCACAGTTCTTTTAATAGAGTTTCGTCTTCATACATTTGCATTTACGTAAAAAAAAAGTGCGTAACATTAATGAAAAATTCTCTCTTTTATCATCCAACAGCATTCCAAACATGTTTTCCAGGAAATGTGGGCAGCGACTGAATCATTTTCTAGCACCAATAAGACATATTTTCCCCCCAAAATACTTGAGTGCACACAAGAAAAGAAAAGATGATAATTTGTCTCTGTTTTACTGTACAATTTAATAGCCTATTCAGAAGTGTACTGCATGATCAGTCATGCATTTTATATCACATCCTGACTTGTTGC